>NC_142284.1:18678159-18797786 GCF_965620075.1 Prunus avium | reverse complement strand
AGATTTGATAGGATTAGGATATTAAAATATGGCTTGTTGGACTTGGGCAATGGACTTGGGAAATTTGGGCTTTTTGTTGGTATAATGAAATAGTTGGGTTTGGGCCTAAAAAAATTTGATATTTTAAACACAAATATATATATAATATATAAATATATAAAAATTAATTCTATTGGACCGGTTCGGATTGGACCGGTTCATTAGGGTGAAAAACCGGAACCGAAACCGGTCTGAACCGGTTCGGTTTGGATTGGACTCGGTTTTTTACTTTTCCGGTCAACACGGTTTTTTTCGGTTTTTTTCGGATTGGTTTGGTTCGGTTTTGCGGTTTTACGGTTCCAATGCCCACCCCTAGCTGTGTTGCATGAAGTTTAGTTGGTCCATCAGACAGTCAATTTCGATCTTGCTATTCTTGAATTTCCTTTTACTCCATTCTGTAAGAAGGTTTCGACATGTATGCAGATTCTTGTTGTGTAGATACAGCTGCACCAAAATGGATTCAGTTGCATCTTCAACTTGTGATACTCGCAAGTGCACGAGCCGTTCGGTAGTATAGCGTATGTAAGTGCGAGGTCGATCCCACGAGGATTGGTGATTGAATGATCCCATTCATTTCTCCGACACAAAACAGAAATGAAAAAAGGAAATAAATAAAACAAGAAAAAGGAAATACCTCAAGCAAATAAGTTCCCAAGTTCAATTAGATTAATGGATTGATTCTAGCTAAAGTATGATTAAGCCATGGTGTGTGGTCATAACCTTGTGTTCCTAATTCCCTAATTTGATCATTTGTTGTCTAACCTAAAATTAAGCATTAGGAACCCATTAAGCATAGAAGAACAATTTAAACAACCAAGCATGTATCTAATCCCTGTTGTCGAACCAAGATAGCTAACATGCAAGCCTAAATGGTGATCAATCATTCAAACTAGCATATTAACTTATAAACATAATGAATAAGAACATGAACCATAATTGAAACTTGGAAACTAATTAAACTTGAAAACTTAAGAAAAGAATTTACATTACAAAGAAAAATAAATTACAACTAAGAAGCAAAAGGAAAGCTAGAATTGAGAACTAGAAAGCAAAATTAAGAGAATTTGAGGGAGAGAAGGGAAGGGAGCTCTAGAGAAGTGTTTGAGAGCTCCCCCCCTTGGGGTGTGTTTTCAAGCTTAGAGAACATCCCTATTTATAGGCCTAGGGGAAGTGAAAATCTGAATTCAATATGGCTAATGCATACAACACTTGTATTATAAAATCTTGAATTGGTTGATGCACTTGTATTAGAAAATTTGAATTGGTTGATGCACTTGTATTAGAAAATCAGAATTGGTTGATGCACTTCACCAATAAATCCCACCAGCAGCCCTAGCTCATCTTCATGTCACCATGACCAAGCTTCCAACCAGAAACAATAGCTCATCCTGAGGTCAGCATGACCAACAACTTCAAGGGCTTACAAATTGGGCTTCTCTTAAGCAAATGACGACTTTAAGCACTCCAAATTGAAGTTCAGAATGTGTCTGATCCAACCACACAAGTATTGGCCCAATCCAAGCTCGGATGAAGAAGTTAAGGCCAAAACAAATTGCTAACTCGTTTTTGTTCGCTGACAAAATCCATCCTGAGCATGGTTCTGTGTTTGCTAGGTAACAGACTCCATATTTATCCAATGGGGCTGAATTTTGGATATGTTATAGTATACACCCATTGGAACAACTTTCATGAAGAATATTGCCTCATCCGAGCTATGTAGATTACTGAAACAAAGCTTTCAATATGACCTACGAAACTGGACTGGCAGGGGGCTGTAGCCAAAATGAGTTTATCTTTAAGCTCTTCATCGATTCATCCAAATTAGGCCTTAACATGCTTGAATTGCATGAATTATGCTCTCTTGCTCTTTTTGCCTACAAAACACACAAAGAGAGGCAAATAACATAGAAATCTAGGAAACTAAGCAAAAGAAGTAAGTAAATTTGGGCATGTATATGTATGAAATTATGAGCTTAACAATTCTTCCGCCATTGAGACATCCATGGACCGTTGAGGCTACTACTCCACGCCCTCTCAATGACATCTCTACATTCTGGATCATCCGCCCATGAGGGTTCGAACTTAAATTGTCTTTTACCAAACTTTCCATTTTGAGTCGTTGAGATAAAAATAGGGCAATGATCTGAACCAATTACTGGACAGTGTAAAACCGTGGTGTCTGGCCATCGAGTTTGCCAAGCTGCATTTACTAGTCCCCGGTCGATTGTTTCTTGCACAAAGTGTGTGTTCCTTGTGCCTCTCCAAGTGAAACTCGGACCTCTAAATCCCAAGTCAACAAGCTCGGCCTTCGTAGCAAACTCAAGAAAATATCGGGGTCTTGAGTGGGCAACAGCAGCCCCCCCAGCCTTTTCAAAATGCCATATGAACTCATTCATATCCCCCCCACAGAGCCAAGGATCACTTGTTGCACGGAGCTGCGATCCCATCCACCCCCAAAAGGCTAGTTTTTGCTCTCTGTATGGCGTGCCGTAAATCCAAGACACACAAAAGCAAGAACCATCGCTTAAAGCATGCATCTTAGTGTCAATCAGATTTTCAGAACTAAAAACAACATCCACATTTACAGACTCATCCCACCAAAGGCTAAGCCCACCTGCTAAACCATTTGGGGGGACATTATAACTATTTTGGAAGCCCATTCTGCGTCTAACACGGTCAATTCTGCTGTTCTGCATTTTTGTTTCCATTAAGAATACAGCAAAGGGTCTATGTTTTTTTATAAACCCATGAAGGGCTCGAACTGTCAGGCAGTCCCTAGCCCCTGACAATTCCAGAGGAGGTAACTCATGGCTCCCGTGCGGCTGTTTCAGGCCAGCCACCACCGCCCTGGGAGTCTCCTCCCACTTCATCTGTTGTTTGTTCTCTCACCCTCCTCCAATCTTTAGTTTCTGTAACCTTGACCTCCTGAAGGCTTTCCTCCGAAAATAGATTTCTTCTCAAGGCCTGACCTCTCCTGCACTTTGCTTTTCCATAGGGCTTAACTGTCCTTCTTTTTGACAACCCCGAGCTTTCTTCATGCTGGGAACATTTTGCCTTCTTATCAGGAGATTTGAAATTGCCAACCTCTTCCATTTCAGCACTTCTTTTAAGCCCCATGCTAGTAAACATATTGTTTATCTGACCCACTAGTATGGGGGTATTTTGCTTTAGCCGTGGTCTAAAAGGATTTGAGAACACAGGTTCTAGTTGCAGCTCTCTTCCAAAAGGCCCATCATCAATCCTGTCTTCTCTGTGGCTTGGGCCTGGTCTGGTCCAGTCAGTTATAAAAGAGGCTCCCTTTGTGATTTGGGCCTTCAGTAATTCCATTCTCTCTTCTTCCGAAATGGGCCCCTTCCTGCCTGCAGGCCTAATAAATTCTGAGGGCAAGTTAATTTCTTCTAAAGTTATCGTGCTATTGTATCTTCTTTCTATTGCATTTTCCAACATCTGATTTGTTGCTCCTTGATTCTCGCCTGCCATGAATGTGTGGCTCGAGGGATTTACAGAGTTACTCAGGAGGAGCTGATTTGTTGTGTCTCCATCGGCCTGAGTTACCTCGTGAGTCCCATCTGTTAGCAACAACTAGATTCTTGGGCCGCGTGTCCTGAGAGGACCTGTCAGCTCGCTGGTTTGGTCTCAGCTTTCAGAGGCTATTTCCTTCCTGATCTCACGCGCCTGGTTCCATTAGTTCGTCTCTGATTTGGTGTTGCTGCCGCCCTTCGCTCACCTTGCGGCGCCGATATGGGTTTGGGTTGTTCATACAGCTCTCTGATAACTCTGGCTCTTGTCCAGGTACCATATCCCGCAGCTCCCTCCTTCGCTTTCTCTTGTGGGCATTCAGTGTTGCAGTGCCCAAGTCTACCACAGTTATAGCAGAAATCAGATAGACGCTCGTACTGCAGTTCTGCCCAGGTTTCAGAGCCATCACTGCGAGGGAGCCAGAAGCCCGCTGGAAGGGGCTGGGTGGTGTCTATTTCAACTATGAGGCGCAGGAAACCTCTGGCTTGGCTGGGGTTCTCATATTCCACCAGATCTCCAATTTTCCTCCCAATCTTCATAGCATTATCCTCGGTGCATAGATTCAAGGGAATTCCTTGAACCTGTACCCAAAAAGGGACCAGATGGGTATCAATTTCTTTCACCGCTAGCTCCAATGGCCATCTTCTAACCGAGAAGCAGTGATGCATGACAGACCATGGGCCACGCTCCAGGATCTTCCTTGCCATGTCCTCATCCTGGATAGAGATGGCAAACAGGTTCTCACGTATCCAGGTGATCTTTGCTTCTCTGAACTCTTGCCATGCTGTTTTCAGGATGTTTTTGATAGCCCCACGATTGGGCATCTTGTTTGCTATTACCGCACCAATCAGCTTTGGACCATTTTCCTGTGAGGAGATGCCCAAAGATTCCTCAAGTTGGATTGTCAGTTCCTCTGTGTTGTGTCCTGCCATGTTTGAGTGGGATAAGTGCTCTAGTGGGTTCAAGATGAAAAGAAGTAGCTTGATTGCTCTTAGATGGGCATGTGATTTGAAAATATTGATTGTTATTGCGATGGAAATAGCTATGAGGTAAAGCGAGGGATTTAAGGAGCTGATGGGATTGGCTAATAATGAGTTTGGTATGGTAGTTGGCAAGGAGTTAATGGTGTATCCTGGTATGCAGTTTAAAGAACCTAGGATCCGAGGTTGCTGCCTTGCATTCATGACTGTAGGCCTTCAAATGCCAAGGAAATAACTCTGACCAGGGCTCAAGAAGTGCAAAACCATTAAGTACTTTGACTGACACAATTTCGTAGGTATTGAGTCCTGGTACAAGGTGGGGGAACATGACTAAATGTCCAGGGATGGATTAATTAGAACTGTGGGTGGGTGTAAAGAGTAAATGAAACAGACATAAGCAGATTTGTTTGAGATTTGTAAAGAGTAAATGAAACAGACATAAGCAAATTTGTTTGAGATTTGAGGGACTAAATGCGATGGAGATGGGTCAGGATCTAAGGAACTTGAAAGCAATGGAGGTGGGATGAGATTTGGCAAATTAAAGGCGTTGGAGCTGAGTTAGGAGTTGAGGAACTAATACGCTGGAGATGGGTTGACAAGCAACAGCTAAGACCAAGCTTAGTGTGGATCACCAGGGACGGTGAGGGAGCTCTCACAGAGGAGAGGGATGCTAGGTTGTCTGGTTTTGTATTTGCTCATGGTGATTATGAATTGTGAATTGCATAATACCTTTAATTTGGATTGTGTTTCTTATATGGGTTTCTAATTGCATAATACCTTTAATTTGGATTGTGTTTCTTGAAGCTCAAGTGGGCCAAATTGCAAGCACTCTAAGTGAAAGGAAGAAGGGGAAGTTTCCAAGAAAAGTCAAACTCGACCTAAGAAACATAAAGCAATGCAAGGCCGTTACTACATTATCGAGTGGAAGATAGATAGATAACAAGGTGGGTAACGCCACGAATGAGAAGGAAGAAAGATGACATGGTTGGCCTTCCAACCATGATGATGTCGTGACTTCCACCAAGAAATCAAAGTCCATATTTTAACCAAAACATAAGCAACACACCGACCATGCCCTAGACCTCCATTTCCATCTCGCCTGTCTCTGATAAAAAAGGATCAACAATGGAAAGGTTTCTTTGAAAAGCTTAAAAGGATTTAAATTGACATTCCTCTTTTAGAAGCAATCAAGAAGCTTCTGAGTTTTTCAAATCTTATGAAGGAGTGATTTGCCAACAAAGTCAAGTATAAACAATTTGAGCAAGTCAAATTGTGATAGGACCCGCCCCGAATTCCTTGGAATCCGGGACGAATCCTGTGAAAGTTCCGGCATCAAACCGATGCCGGGCCCACTTACTAAGACACGAGACTTTCTGCCGAATTCGACAGAGTCTCCCTTGAAAAATGGACTTTACCAAAATTTCTCAACCTGTTAAAAACACAATTAATATATCTCAACAGGCAGCATACATCAGATACAATCAAGCATTTTACATCAAAGGCCTCCGGCCTTACAATCAAACCCTAACACGGGCGAGAACAGAGCATATCTAACAGAATTCAGTTTACGAACAAAACGAAGTTCAACATACGTAAAGATAAATAAAGATTGCCCTATAGGAAGTCGGGGCTCGGAAGTTCCGGCTCGACTTTGCCACTCAACTCAGTCAACTACTGTTTAGGGAGCGCAAAACAGAAAAGTGTGAGTGGACAAAAACAAAGTTTAGTTCACCAATGAAAACAACATAGTATAACCCCACCCTTTAGAAAACAATGCTGAAATCATATGCATTCAAACCATTGTAAATATATACATACATAAAGCCACATTAAACCATGGTGAAATCCAATTCTCATCAAGATGTCCAAATACCCATCCCATATAAAACCATTTTTCCAAACCACTCTCTTGAAACGCATGCCCATTGGCAAGGTGAGCGAGGAAGTATCCTCACCGATAAACAAGAACGAATGAATAGGTATACATATAGGTATATATAATATAATAGATATATAAATATATAAAAGTATTACACCACCAAGTTTGTACCGGGGAAACAATCCAACAGGGGATTGTTTGACTAGTCCACATGGAAGAATTCTCAATTGACCATGTGGCTAGGAAACAAGCCGTCCAACTGGAACTAAGCTCACCAGCACGTACAACAGAATCTTTAATACTCGTACGCCTATGACAAGTCTTACGTGCGCAGACTAACCCCGCTAAGGGTCTACGAAACACCCCGTCAAGGGTGCCCGGGTTCCCACATATCCAAGTATCTCAAATTGACATAATCACAGTCCACTCTATTTCCATAATCTTCTTACCAACACCCCACGTACCCCACACATAACTAGGCATAGATAGCAATTTCTCAAAATCCATGTATATATATACTCAAGATACTCAAATACGTTAAAACTCGAATCTATTGCAATTACTTTACGAAAATATCAAGTTCCAACAATTAATTATATATAAGAAATTCAATACATCAATAAATCCATATGCATAGTTTTTCCATCATAAAATAATGCATATCATTTGAAAACAAAGTCCACTCACAAGTAGTCTCACGCTGCTGGACCCTGAGAGGGTCCCGCCTGCTGCGTGCGAGTACCCAGAGTACCTATTTATAAACACGAGCACTACATTAACATAAAGCACTTCGAACGAGAACTTTAAATAAAATCCTAGTTTTCCCGAATTTCAAGCAAGTGTACGAGTCCTAAAGTCCAACTACATGTTTCAGATGATGGGATAGCCTCAGAAGACACTCGGTCAATAGGGCGGTCAAACTTTCCATAATGGGTCAACTGGGCCCACGGGGCCTATGACCTCCAATTTCTGATTCGAAAGTTCCTATGGGTTCAACAAGGTTTAATAAGCATGTCCTGCAAGTTTGGTCCGAATTGAACGATCGAATCAATCACGATCGCATGATCAGACGGTTATCATTTAACGCAAACTTTTAAGTTATTGAGTCGGAACATCCGAGGCTCCGATTCACGATCGCGAATTCCTACACAATCATAGAGATGCCTAGATCAACATATATTGAAATGAAGTCGATCCAACGGTCCGAACCTATCGAACCCGAATAAAGCCTAATATGCGATATCTGATCGATAGTCAAATGATAACCAAATTCAAATATGAGTATACCGTCGTGCTCGGGACGACATGGGGATCATTTTAGAACAAAGAGGGACACATAAACAGTGCCCACGCTCCAGTAGCGCGTGAGTGTCCAAAGTGATTCCGACGATCAGAAAATATTGAAATCATCGGTCAAGACTTATACCTACATGATCAAGACATTGAGTGGAGCAACTTTTGTTCTTGGACCAACCCCAAAAAGTGGCCGGAGATGGCCAAAATCAAGGGCCAAAACTGACCAAAACTTCTATCGCTTATTTGACACTCAAAATGTAGAAATTGATCCTAAACAACCCAACCAGCATCTAGAACACATTGAGAGGATGAAAAAGCATACCTAGTTCGAAGAAATTGGTATCCAGAAACGTCCGAACGAGCGTCAGAAAGTTTACGTAAAAACTGGCAGTATATCTTGTTTTTCCGGCGACCTGGGCAGCGGATCACGGTGGCAAAGGGATGGGGCTGGTAGATGCAGAGGAGTTGGTCCTTTTGGGACCGGTACCAAGCGTGTGGCGGCGGTGACGACGGTAAAACTGTCGCTGCTGTTACAGTCGGGGTAGGGGGGGTTGCATGTGAGGGAGAAAGAGAAAGAGAGAGAGAGAGAGAAATGAGGGATTTCAGATTTTTTATTAAACCCTTTTTGAAATATTTACGATTTTGCCACTACGTTTGTTTTGATCGTAACTTTTTCATTACAACTCCGATTTGAGCCCACTACGTGTCTATGGACTCATCTCCATACGATGTACGTAATGGTACCAGTCACTTCCCCAAAATCCTTTAGGATTAAAAAGTGACCAAAATACCCCTACCACAGGGGCAAAATTGTAATTTCAATATTAACTAATTTAATTAAATTAATGAATAATTATAATTTGGGTCGGGATGTTACAAACTAAATGAAGAAGTTAGTGCGGTGATCGAAAGAAAGTTTCTACCAAAGCTCAAGGATGGAGGAAGTTTTACTATTCCATGCACTATTGATGATATGCGGTTCAAAAAGTGTTTGTTGAATCTTGGATTCGCGGTCAATCTCATGCCATATTTCATTTATGAAAAGCTTAATATAGGCGAGCTCCAACAAGCATATGTTACATTGCAGTTAGCGAATTGCTCCATCAAATATCCAATGGGTATTGTGGAAGATGTAATTGTGCAAGTCAATGGTTCATACTTCCTCGCGGGTTTTATTGTGTTAGAGATGGAAAAAGTTCAAATATCCAAGAGAGCATCCTATTTTGCTTGACCGCCGCCTATTCTTGAGAACGACAAAGACAATGATTCACTTGTGGGAAGGAAAATCACCATGAACATTCTTGAAAATAAAATTGAATTCCAAGTGATGGATGCCCTCACACTCCCTAATGATAGTGATGATTGTTTTTGGATTAATGTAGTTAAAGGTTTTGTGCAAGAAACATTCGAGGCATTCAAGATCCATTGGAAGCATGTCTAGTCCAAGGCAAAAGATGATGATCATGAAAGTCCAATTTCCCAATGGCATGCCTTGCTAAATGCCGCCCCTTATGTGAAAGAGAGATGGCGCCCTACCTATGAGCCTCTCTCCTTGTCCCATTCCAAGCTTGTGCCATCCATTGAAGATTCTCCTATTCTTGAATTAAAACCTTTTCCCGATCATCTTAAATATGTTTGTCTTGGTGATTTTGACACTTTTCCAGTTGTTATAGCTTCAGATTTAAGCGAAGACGAAGAAAGGAAGTTATCACGAGTTCAAAGAGAGCACAAAACCACCATAGCTTGGACTATAGCCGACATTAAGGGGATTAGTCCAACAATGTTTATGCGTAGGATACTCATGGAAGACAATTTCAAGCTCACAAGGGAGAATCAAAGAAGGCTCAACCTTAACATGAAGGAGGTGGTGCACAAGGAAGTCCTGTGAGCATTATCTACCCCATATCCGACAATAAGTGGGTTAGTCCGGTTCAAGCTGTTCCAAAGAAGTACGACATCAATTTGGTAAAGAATGACAATAATGAACTTGTGCCTACAAGGTTGGTGACGGGTTTGTATCAACTATATGAAGCTTAATGCTAGCACAAGGTGTTGGTGTAAGTGGCACGATATAAGCCATGATGAGTAAATCTCATATCGGAGGATACAGCAATAATCTACAATTTAAATATAGGTAGTCCACTCCTAATTGCACAAGACCTTTTAAGTTAAAACCCCACCCCTAGAGGTCCATTGTGTCTAACCCAACGCAAGGATTAGATCTAGGTGGTTAAGGTAGGGACAATATCGGTGCATGACTTTTATAGGTAGTGGACTCCTATTGGGCCCATTGGTACAACAATTGGTATCCGAGCCAGGTTTGGATAAGATGTACTTGGTTCAAGGTGGGGCCATTGACAGTTCAAGGAGGCGACTTAAGCAAATTATTAGACTGACAGAGAAAGGTGGAGTGGGCTAGTATAGCAAGGGCTAGTGGAGCAAATGATCAATGAAATCCTAGTGGCGACTAACTAAGTGGAGCAAGCACTCCTAACAAGGCTCAAGAAAATCCTAGTCGTAGGTGGTGTAAGGGCTCCTAGTGAATCTTAAGAAAATCCTTGTCAGAAGAGGTGGAGTTGCGAGGGCTCACTCTTGAAAAGTGCTTGTGTTGTGAACGGGTTGGTTACCTTGACTTGGATCTCGCCAAGGTGGACATTGTTAGTGTAGGTGGCTCAATACAAGTCATGATGTGTAAATCCCACAACGGTGGACACAAAAATAATATATAGTTTAAATATAGGTAGTCCACTCCTTATTGCCCCGAGACCTTTTAAGTTAAAACCTCACATCTATAGAGGTTCATTGGGCCTAACCTAACCTAATGATTGGACTTAGATGGTTAAGGTGGGGACAATATTGATGCATGATTTGGATAGGCAGTGGACTCCTATTGGGCCTATTGGTACAACATGGTGTGATATCCATCGCAAGGGGATCTTTTGCCATCCAATTTACAGTTTTCTAAACTTTTCAAGATCAACCATTCGTTGCCTACAGTCCTACATGTATGAGGAATAGCAAAGGTCACTTCAAAAATTCTATAAAACAGGACCTAAATGTTAACATCTATCACCATTCAGCCAAGCATCAAAGCCTCATGCACCAAACATTCCCCTTCACCTGCTTCACGCCCAAGAAGCCTCCAAGGAGAAGAGTTGGGGTTACCACCTTCATTCTAAGGGTGTTTTGTTGTTTCAATTTTTGTTATTAAGTTTATTGCATTGTATCATGACTGTGACTAGCTAAGCCTCTTTGGCTAAGGCTAGGATGATGCCCTAATTTGATCATTCATGGATTTATGATGTTTAAAGTTATTTAATTACAAGTTTATTTGGCTAAGGCTAGGATGATGCCCTAATTTGATCTTCATAATATCTATATGCATTGGTACTAGTTATTTAATTCTCTTCCCTGATCACCTTTAGGGTTATGCATGGTCATTATAAATTGTGAATTGCATAATACATTTAACTTGGATTATGTTTCATATGATTCCTTGTTTTTATTGATCCATAATGGGTTTCTAGGATTTAATTTAAGTCGTGATCAAGACTAGGTTTCATAATTTAGGAAAACGTGGCACTTGTGCGAGACCAATAAGGCTAGTGTATGGAATCTTCACCAAGTAATTTTGATTAATAACTTGCTCATAAAGACAAGAATTGTTAAACCCCTTTCAACCTTAACTCTAGAATTACACAGAGTAACAAGTATTTCTTTATTGATTTATCGAAACAGTACAATATTCTCAACACCTTATTCTTGATACAGTAATGGCCTAATATAGCTGTAAAGCTCTCATTAACCAATTCGGTTAGAAACTAACTTCTTAACTAATCAATTAACAAACTGACTCTGCCAGCTCATCACTAATCCAACTCAGCAATGATGAAGGTTCCTAACATCACCCCACTCTGCAAAACATCCTTGTCCTCAAGGATGGAAATCAGGAAACCTTGGGAACAAGTCATCATAGTCTTCCCAAGTGGCTTCCTCCTTAGTGTGATGCTGCCACAAGACCAGGACTTGAGTGCCTGCTGCATTGCCCTTCTTAACGAGTCTTCTCTCCAAAATAGCTAAAGGAGATGATCTTGTAAGATGCCCTCATCAGTAATAACAGGGAGTGAGAAAGAAGGAGACACAACTGCCCCAAGATGCTTCTTCAAACAAGAAACATGGAAAACTGGATGAAGTTTTGAAGTTGGAGGCAGCTTAAGTTTATAAGCTACAGGCCCAACCTTGTCCAAAATTTCATAAGGACCATAGAATTTAGGCTACAATTTATGAAAGGGATGAGAAGCTAAGGACTTCTGTTGATACGGGACTAACCGAAGATAAACCAAATCTCCCACAACAAACGCTCTTTCAGTTCGATGCTTGTCAGCTTGGACTTTCATACGATTTTGTGCAGCTGCAAGGTTAGTCTTCAGTAACGAGAGAATTCGATCTCTAGTAAGCAAGCTCTTATCTACAGAATCTAATCTAGTTGTCCCAGCTTCATAAGTGGAGATAGTAGGAGGAGGATACCCATACACGACTTCAAAAGGAGTGAGCTTGGCGGAAGAGTGGAATGAAGTATTATAACTCCATTCAGCCCAAGCCAACCAATGGACCCATTTCTTGGGTTGTAACCCAGAGAAACATCTCAAGTAAGTTTCAAGGCAGCGATTCAGCACCTCAGTTTGACCGTCAGTCTGGGGATGATAACCAGAACTCATACAAAGTTTAAAACCTTGCCGCCCCATAACAACCGCGCTGCCACCTCCCATTAGTAATTCATTTGCCATGTCCTCGCCTACATATGACCTCACCATTGCCAGGCTGAAGTTGATGGTGGTCTGGCTCATTTTGTTTAAAGGTGGAAGAGGCAATGGCGTCATTGCGAGAAAGTTTGTCCTTCTTCTCCTTGTCCCTGTCCCGCTCGGAAGTTGTTGTAAGCGACGCCCAGTATGTGGTTGGGGTTAATAAACACTAGGCTCAGGTCCCATGTGGCGGTTAAGTACCAGTTGTTGTTGTTGGAGGAGTCACCAGCAGCAGCAGCAACAGCAAGACTCGGGGTGAGTGGGCACGGGGACACAACTACCGAGTCAAGCCGGAACTCGGGGAACCTGACGTCTAGCCGGCGGTCCTGCAACGCCATAAAGTACCAAAGTATACAAATACACGTGAAAATGCCTACCATTAAGAGGATGGGCCAGACCTTCTCCTCTCTCTTTTGGAGAGGAGGCGCTTAGCAGCTTCTTCCATTTGATTATTAATATCACTAGGAAGAAATATTTGAGAGATTTGAGAGTGTATTTTTTCCCATCTCAATAAACTCCTATTTATAGAGAATCAGTTTTTCTAATCTCCTAGTCGTACATGGAATAGGAATCTTGGAGAGATTATCTAAGGTTTTTTTTTGGAGTCAAAACAATAATGGTTTCTTTATTTTCTATTTTTTATTCCACAGGTTTCCGATTTGCAGACTAGGTACAATGTGAATGGGAGTCGCTATCAAATATAGGTAAATAACTTACCTATAATTTACTATTATTCAAATAATTTACGTATTTTTTACATAAAAAATATGCACCTTATTTTTTTTTATTGTGTACCTATTATTTTTGGTGAATAATAATGTACTTTTGTGTACCTATTTAAAGAATTTTAAAGTAATTACTTATCATATACAGGAAAGGTAAATTTAGTTTACATGAGCACACAAATTTTTAAGTCATTATAACGTACCTAGTCAATAAGTGAAGAGCACCAACCTCAAGAGAAATTATAGAGTGGTACGGTATCCCCACATCAGCTCTTAATACTCCTATTCAAAATTTTCCACCTGTCTAAGTTTTTATCAGCTGGATTTAACCCTTATATTTATCTTTAAAATTAGAAAACTTAAAAAATTAAAATAATAAAAAATAAAACAAGCAATCACCTCCCCGAATATATATATATATATATATATATATATATATATATATATATATATATAATAGGTACAATGCTCATATAAAAAAATAATAAGTACGCACGTGATTTAGATAATATTCTGTATTAAAATAAGTGCGTTAACATTTCATATGCCTACATATATCACATTATATGACCCATAGGAGAAGATAATAGATAAATTATTACTAGTAAAAGATAATAGGTAAATTATTGTCCATAAAAGATAATAGGTATATTATTATTCATAAAATAATAGGTACTTTGAAATAATTAATAGGTATATTATCATTTATCTATATCTATATATATAAAGCAAAAGGCAGAGAATGGTAAAACATTCAAAATACCAGAAAATGCCCTTGGTTAATGCAAACATTAAGAATTGAAATTATTAATTAAATGAGGATAATATGGTAAATTCACACTTTTTCATATTAAAAAAATTAAAATTAAAAGAAAAATTAGATAATGGGTCCTATTTTTATGGAACACAACTAACCATTATCTTTTTTAATTCTAAAATATTTTAAATTGTTCTAAAAAAAGCCTCTCGCAGGCGCGAAAGCACGTGCGAAGAGGCTAGTCATTTATAAAAGAAAAGGCAAATAACTAAATTTTCTATTTAAATCAATCACATAATAGGTAATTTATTATTAAAAAAATTTAAAAACAGAGGTACAGTAAAAAAAAATAGTATACCTATTATTTTATTGATAAAATTTTATTATTTTATAGATAAAATTAATAGGTATATGGTAGGTTATTCGCAAAAATATCCTAGGTACACTAAAAATAATAGGTATATTCTTTTATACATAAGATAATAAGTATTTTTTGTATTCATAAAAATTTAAATATTAGGTATTTTATACTTTCAAGATAACAAGATATGCTCAAACAATCAAAGAACACCATGGACACTTGAAATGTGAAATTTAACTAAAAAATGGTTAGTAGATTATTCCTTAATTCACGTATTATTCTTAAAAGGAAAATAACAAATATATTGTTTTCATTAAATCCACCTATAGACACTTCAAAAATGAAATTTAATGTTGAAATTGAGAACCTTTCCAAATTAATACCTACTTCAGTTACAACCAGAAATGTACATAATCTTTCTAAATTCAACGTAATTAGGGGTGCTTTTGGAATCCAAAAGGTGCAATAAATCAAAATTTGAGCTTAATTAGGTAAGTTAATGAGTTGTATTCTAGTTACGGGCTTTTAACTAAAAAAAATTGGGTTCTATTTATAGAAAAATAAGGTGGGATTGGATGTACGAAAAAATTAGTTTAAAAAAGAGAAGTTATGCTTAGTTATATTTGAGCTTAATTAGGAGAATTTGCAGGGTTTGCTATTTTCTTTTTATTTTTTAAAAATATTTTTTTAATTGAATAATTTTTTATTATTTATTTTGTCCACATGGAGTCCACGTCATTAAAAAACTGGGGTCCATGTATTGATTTTTAACTAATTTATAAAACTCACTCAAATGTTTTATTTTTATTTTTATATTTAATTTAGATTTCAAATATTTAAATAGTTGGAATTACTAAAATATCTATGCCACATCAGCCAGTTAATTGTGTTAATGATTGAATTGATGGAATGAGCAACGTGACTCAATTGCAAAGTCATGGAGTAAACTTGGATTTTCGATAAAGCTCATAGACAAATCAATAACTCCAAAAACATGAACAACTAATTAATTAAGTGTTTAACGTCAACATCTACACAGAGTTTGTGAAGAGAAACCTTCGCATTCCCCTCCCTAACTTGTGCCGTTATAATGCGGGGGGAAAAGGCCGCAGAAGATTCTTATAGTTCTGACAGATTGTTGGCTCCAAAGATCTCTACTAAAACTGCATTGCGGCAGCACCATAAAAGTAAGCTCACCAAACAGCTTCACCCCCAATCTCGCTGCCCCATAACAACCGCCGCTTCCACCTCCCATTGGTAATTGATTTGCCATGTTCTCGCCCACATATGACCTCACCATTGCTAGGCTGAAGTTGATGGTGGTCTGGCTCATCTTGTTTAAAGGTGGAAGAGGCAATGGCGTCATTGCGAGAATGAGTTTGTCTTTCTTCTCCTTTTCCCCGTACAAGAGTCCTGCCCGGAAGTTGTTGTAAGAGACGCCCAGTATGTGGTTGGGGTTAATAAACACCAGGCTTAGGTCCCATGTGGCGGTTAAGTACCAGTTGTTGTTGTTGGAGGAGCCACCAGCAGAAGCAGCAACAGCAAAACTCGGGGTTAGTGGGCACGGGGACACAACTACAGAGTCAAGCCCGAACTCGGGGAACCTGATGTCTAGCAAGCGGTGCTACAACGCCATTAAGTACCAAAGTATAAACATACATGCGAAAATGCCCATTATTAAGAGGATGGGCCAGACCTTCTCCTCTCTCTTTTTGGAGAGGAGGCGCTTAGCAACTTCTTCCAATTATCACTAGGAAGAAATATCTGAGGGATTTGAGAGTGTATTTTTTCCCATCTCATTAAAATCCTATTTATAGAGAATTTGTTTCTCTAATCTCCTAGTCATACATGGAATGGAAATCTTGGAGAGATTATCTAAGGGTTTTTTTTGGGGTCAAAACAATAATGGTTACTTTCTAGTTTTTATTCCACAGGTTTCCGATTCCGAAGGTCGCACAGGTTTTTGGGAGTCACTATCAAATATAGGTAAATAGCTTACCTATACAGTCTAAGTATAAATTAGTATACAATCCAACTTAATTACCTATAATTTACCTTGTTCAAATAATTTACGTATTTTTTATATTAAAAATATGTACCTATATTGAAAATATCGACATAACGGAAAAAAGGAAAAAAAAAACACAAACCACACATGCAAAGGGCATTCGAAGCCCTGCCATTTCACTCCTCCAACACCTTAACCACCATGTTGCTTATGTTTTTGTGATAATACGCAAAGGGGAACTCTATGTGGTATTAAGCCACTTATGTATCTTACCATGCAATGTATAAGTGTAAAATATTGTAGTAAATCATTATATATAAATGATTATAGTGTGTTTAATCTTATTTCATTAATTACTACATATTTTCTACACTCACAGTGTTTGTCAACTTGCTATATAATCAACTTAAATCAATTAAACCCGTCATGCAATGCATTTCCTTCCAATTTTTTGTGATAAACTAATAAATAATTGACTAAATAAATATCCTCCAAAGTTTCAATTAAAATTTCCAAATTTTTCTTACAATTTCCGTGGGTTTTATTCAATTTTTATCGATATCGATAATATCGCAATATTTCCATCGAAATTTCCGTGTTTTTGAACTACCGATATTTCCGATACCATCAATATTTTAGACCTTGGTCATTATAACGTACCTAGTCAATAAGTGAAGAGCACCAACCTCGAGAGAAATTATACAGTAGTACAATATCCACTGACGGATCTACACATGAGCAAGGAGGTGCAGCTGCACCTCCCCTTGGAGGAAAATCCTTTGGGGTGGCTAGAATTTGGCCTTCTGTTGGTGCCTACCATGTGTTTGATTAAATATCTAAAAGTGACTTTGTAATATTCAATTTGATTTCTACTGCACATAAACTTGTTGTCTCCCAAAATTCTCTTAACGGTGTATCTCTATTTAATAAATATCCATGGGCTTTAATCCCCCTTATTTGGCATATGTCCTTTCTTAGTTTCTCAACTTATAGTTTAATTTTGTTTTATGCAGATTTCACGTGTATTTATTCAAAGTTTCTCTCTTCCCTATCGACTAATGTAGATGGGTTCATGAACTCCTTGCACTTGGATTTCCCTCACATACTTTTAACCTTTTAAATGTTGCCCCTCCCTTGAAAAATTCCTGGGTTCACCAGTGACTGCATCCAAACAACTCTTGATTCTTAGATCCAAAACCTCCATCTCCATCTCTCCGAAGAGCTCAATATCTCAACTCTGAGCTTGTACATTGTTGTGTGGATGATCAATTTTCTGATGAATTTGTAGGGAGAGGAAGGGTTTCAAGGAGGGAGAGAGATGGCTTTCACAGACACGGGAAAATCTGAAATTTTAGGTCTTAAATTCACTTAAATGGCCCTTTTTGTTTAGCGTGTTTTAAAAGATGAAGCTTGTTATTGACAAGCGTAATGCATTTTGTTCAGCGTGTTTTAAAAGTTGTTGCTTGCTATTGACAAGCGTCGTGTTTTAAAAATCAACCAAGAAAACTCGATTTTAGTAGTGTATAAGATGATATACCATTGTTTTATAAAACTGCCGTTTTTAAAACACGACGATTTTAAGGTGTACCATCGTCTATTTTGTGTCGTGGTTTAGCTATACTGCAGTAGTGACCCACCAGTACTCTATTGTGAAATTCTTCATAGTTTTGTCTTGAGATTACAAATATATAATTGTTTCGTCAGAGTCTTAAATTGAAGTGCTTCATTTTAGGATTATCGATTGTTCAATTTTGGGAGATGGATGCCCATAAAACTGCAAGCACAAAGGCAGGGGCAAAATCTGTCTTTAGGATATTTCAATTCTTGCAAGCCTCAATCGCTAAAGTTGTCATTATTTCTACATATTTGTGTTTGTTGATTTACATTAATTCCGTGAATTTGTTGTATATTTGATGGTTACAATTTTGTTGAGAATTATTATAATTTAAATTCATATTTATATTGTTCCGCCAACAGTATGGATTGCATATGTAGTAATCATGGTTGTCATGCCAGTTTCCACAACACAAAATTAAGTCATATGTTGCTACAACAATTGGGTTTTCTTTTGAAGATTTGAAACTCTTGAGTCTTTTCAAGATAGGAGTTAGCACTTTGGATGATGATAAAATTTTGTTCAGGTCCTCTGCATCGTAGTCTATCGAGGTGCATATGAGAGGTCTTCTCTTATCACTTTAGTGACGTAGAAAGTGGTTAGCAAAAAATAAGGATCGGAGATGAGAGTGAACCAACTCTTGCACACACACTTGCATTGTAACATCCTGACCCAATTTTAATTAGAGATATTTAGTCAAATACCCATTGTTAGCATTAAAACTATAAATAAATCCCACACCATTTAGTTTCTATAAACAAACCCAAAAAAAACCCAAAAAATGACAATTGACCATATTGAATTTAATTTTGATTATTAAATTACTTTGATGTCCTATTGAGTATTTTGGGCTTGTTTATATGTTTTGAGGTTAGGTTTGTTTTGAGAAATCAATGGCAGTTTTGTAATTGAAAAGAAGTTAAAAGCCTTTTTGTTATGTTATAAATGAGTTTTGGGTGTGTTTCTAAAGTCCATTTCATATGGGGTATTTTTATAATTTGAGCTCCTATATTGGGTATATTAGTGAATCTCCCTTTTAATTATTGATTTAAATTAATTATATTATTTAATTATGAAATTACAATTTTGCTCTTGGAATAGGGTTATTTTGTTCACTTTTTAATCCGGAAGGATTTTGGGGAATTGAATGGCACCATTATATAGATCGCGTCGATACGAGTTCGTAAGCAAGTAGTGGGCTCAAATCAGAGTTGTAACGAAGAAGTTACAACCTACGGAAGCCTAGTGGCATAATCGTAAATAATTCAAAGTCTGATTTTTTTAAAAAACCTGGTTCTCTCTTTTTCCCTCACAAATTTACCTCTCTTTCTCTTCTCTGTTGCAGTGCCGCCGAGACACCAACGACTTCCGACGGATATTTCGGTCGTCTCTGGCCGGTCCCATTTTTTTCGTCTCTATCTCCTTTTTCCATACATACCCATATCTAGCCTCGATTCCAAGCGATAAAACCAAAAATTCGAACCAAATTTAAGCTAAAAAATGGTTGTTCGAAAACCATGGCTGTCGATGGTTTTTCCTACCAACTCTAACCACCACAAGCCGCTAGCCACCAATTGACTCCCAAAACACTCCCCAACCTCCCCTCTGTAATTTCCCTCAAAGACCCAACCCAATTTCATGTAGAAATCATTGAATCCAAACCCTAAACTTTTTGGGTTTTTCAAAGAGAAAACCATTCGTTCGAGGGCTTTAACAGCCAAATTAGTTTTCGATGCAGGTATGAAACTTCCTCCTTTTGATGTGCTTGATCGTTTGGCATAGGTTTTGACAGGCAGTTTGGAGATTTTCCAATCGCCGGAATTTAGTCTGGGCACCCAAACGCTGCCGGTGCATGTGGTGGCGAGCCATTCGGTCCTAAAATGATTCCCATGTCATCCCAAGCACGACGGTATGCTCGGATTTGATTTTAGTTGTCGTTTGAGTGTCGATCTTATTACGCATATTAGGCGTTATCCGGATTCGATATGTTCGGACCGTTGGATCAACACCATTTTCAAATATGTTGATTTAGGCACCTTTAGGATCGTGTAGGAATTCGCGGATCATGAATCGGAGTCTCGGATGCTCCAATTCAATTACTTAAAGTTTGCATGAAACGATGACCATCCGATCGTACGATCGCGAGCGATTCGGCCCGTCAATCTGGACCAAACTCGCAGGACGTGTTTAGTAAACGTTGTTGAACCCGTAGGAACTTTCAAATCGGAAATTGGAGGTTGTGGGCTGTTGTGTAGATACAGCTGCACCAAAATGGATTC
Organism: Prunus avium; assembly: GCF_965620075.1. Lineage (NCBI taxonomy): Eukaryota > Viridiplantae > Streptophyta > Magnoliopsida > Rosales > Rosaceae > Prunus > Prunus avium. The sequence goes on along the minus strand of NC_142284.1, from coordinate 18,777,526 downwards.
AGTTGCATCCTCAACTTGTGATACTCGCAAGTGCACGAGCCGTTTGGTAGTATAGCATATGTAAGTGCGAGGTCGATCCCACGAGGATTGGTGATTGAATGATCCAATTCATTTCTCCTACACAAAACAGAAATAAAAAAGAAAGGAAATAAATAAAACAAGGAAGAAAGAAAATAACTAGCTCAAGTAGATAAGTTCCCAAGTTCAATTAGATTAACGGATTGATTCTAGCTAATGTATGATTAAGCCATGGTGTTTGGTCATAACCTTGTGTTCCTAATTCCTTAATTTGATCATTTGTTGTCTAACCTAAAATTAAGCATTAGGAACCCATTAAGCATAGAAGAACAATTTAAACAACCAAGCATGTATCTAATCCCTGTTGTCGAATGTCCATACATACTCTTCCTATTCATAGTTCAATTCGAATTAAAGCATGGTGTATACTCTTAATTCAAACCAAGATAGCTAACATGCAAGCCTAAATGGTGATCAATCATTCAAACTAGCATATTAACTTATAAGCATAATGAATAAGAACAAAAACCATAATTGAAACTTGGAAACTAATCAAACTTGAAAAACTAAAGAAAAGAATTTACATAACAATGAAAACTAAGTGGAACTTGGAAAAACTTAAGGAGAATTTCAGCACAAAGATCTCATTATAACAATTGAAAACTAGAAAGAGAAACTAAGAGAATTTGAGGGAGAGAAGGGAAGGGAGCTCTAGAGAAGTGTTTGAGAGCTCCCCCCCTTGGGGTGTGTTTACAAGCTTAGAGAACTTCCCTATTTATAGGCCTAGGGGAAGTGAAAATCTGAATTCAATATGGCTAATGCATACAACACTTGTTTTATAAAATCTGAAATGGTTGATGCACTTGTATTAGAAAATCTAAATTGGGTGATGCACTTGTATTAGAAAATCTTGAATTGGTTGATGCACTTCACCAATAGATCCCACCAGCAGCCCTAGCTCATCTTCATGTCACCATGACCAAGCTTCCAACCAGAAATGATAGCTCATACCTAGCTCACCATGACCAAGCAACTTCAAGGGCTTACGAATTGGGCTTCCCTTAAGCAAATTAAGACTTTAAGCACTCAAACTTGAAGTTCAGAATGTCTTCTTTCCAGCCATATATCATTTGGGCCAATCCAAGGTCGGAGGAGGAAGTTAAGGCCAAAACAAATTGCTAACTCATTTTGCGCGCTGATAAAATCCATCCTGAGCATGGCTCTGTGTTTGCTAGGTAACAGACTCCACAATTATCCAATGGGGCTGAATTTCGGATATGTTATAGTATACACCCATTGGAACAACTTTCATGAAGAATGTGGCCTCATTCGAGCTATGTAGGTTGTTGAAACAAAGCTTGTAATATGACCTACGGAACTGGACTGGCAGGGGGCTGTAGCCAAAATGAGTTTGTCTTTAAGCTCTTCATCCATTCATCCAAATTAGGCCTTAACATGCTTGAATTGCATGAATTATGCTCTCTAAAGCCATCATTATTACCTAAAGCTCAATGAACTGAAAGATAAACACAAAAAGGATTAAAAGCACAAGTTTAACTCAAAAACATAACCAAATCATAAGCTAGAAGGGTACAAAATGATATACAATTATGAACCGATCATGGGCCCTGTTGACCAAAAATGAGAAGTTTGACCAACTGTTGACCAGGGGTCTTTTGAGACCGTCTCATCTTTTGAGAAGGTACTAGAATGGCTTTGGGACCTTTACAAGGTTGTGTACACACGTTAAGTTTCTGGGAGTCATGGGTCAGGGTGTATGTTTTGATTTTGGTTTTACTGTACCGGATAGTAATACTGAAGTTGTTTGCCAATGATAAATACGTAGGATCTTGAATAGTGGTTATGGCGTATTGTTGAAACTTAGACTTGTTTTGACGTAGTGATATTGGTGGGAAACTGATTGTTTGGTAATGGGTATTTTGGTTAAGGAGGTTATGAAAGTGGGCTATCGGTTCGGTTTCGGCCTTTACCGTGTGACACGAGACTCTCCGTTTATATATTGTTATTATTATTATTTTATTATTATTATTATTATTGTTTTATCATTACTAATATTATGTATATGGGTTTCGGGTACCTTGAATATTTGGAAAGTAGATTTTGAGAATATTATCTTTTATTATATATATTAGGATATGAAAGTGGATTTTGGATATGGGTGATGGCATGTCATCTCATGTACCCCTCTTGGTTACTGATTCTGGAATCAATGGATGCTTGGAAAACTATGGATATGGTTTGGATATGTCGGAACTCAAGCACCCTTGACAGGGTGTTACCGTAGACCCTTAGTGGGGTAGTATGCGCGCGTAGGACTTGTCATGGGCACACAAGTATTAAGAATTCTGTTGTGTGTGCTGGTCAGCTCAGTCCCCCGGTTGGACAGCTCGTCCCTGGCCACATGATTGTTGAGGATTCATCCATGTGGTTCAACCAAACGATTCCCGCGTTGAATTTTTTTCCCCGGTACATGATGTGCACTATCATATGTACCTCCCCTTGGATACTAATACTTGTAAACAGTGGACATGGATACTTGGATACATGGAAATGGATAGCTGGATAATTTGCGCGCGTAAGACTTGTCATAGGTGCACGAGTATTGAGGATTCTGTTGTCCGTGCTAGTTAGCCCAGTTTCCCGGATGGACGGCTCGTCCCTGGCCACATGGTTGTTGAGAATTCCTCCATATGCTCTAGTCAAACGATCCCTTGATTGGATTGTCTTCCTCCATATTATATTTATATAACTATGGATTCATTTTTGGGTTGAGATCCTTAAACTTCCGATTTATAGTTTGGAAAGTGTTGTTCCACAACGTACGCCTTAAATAGGGTATGGTTGCGGGAAAGAACTAATAAAAGGAAAGGAACTCATAAAGTGTTCAGTGGTTGCCTTGTCGAATTTGAGGTGGTAAATGAATCTAAATTTAATCGTTGGTATTACTCTAAATAATCGTATATTATCTGTATCGTGATTGTGGATTTAAGAACTACGTGTGGCTTGATCCTTCACAAAGGGGTGTGTAGGTAGCCTGAGGTTAACCTAGGTGCAGCCACAAAATAAACTATTTGAACTGTGCTTGTATTGTTTTCAGTGTGGAAATGAATTTTGCTTGAAGAAAGGTCCTTTTTTATTGTAGTTACGATAATTATTACGAGTGTATGGGTTTACAAAGAAGTTCATAAGCAAGAACGTGTTAGAAATGTTTGGTTATAAGTCCAGAGGTATGTTGTTTGTTGTGTGTATCGTACTTTGTGCATGCTGAAGCTTAGTGATTTTAAAACTGTGTTTTTGACAGGTGGAAAATTGTGGTAAAGTCGTTTTTGAGAGGAGACTCTGCCGAAATTTCGGTAGAAGTCTTGGCCCTCTTTTCCTTTGTTTTTATGGGAAAAGGATGTTTGAAATTAGTATATGGGCCCAACATTGGTTGGATGTCAAAAAAAAACCACAGGATTCGTCCCGAATTCTGAGGAATTCGGGGCGAGTCCCATAATGCATCAAAATATCAGTTTACTGCAAGATAGTCGACAGAGTATTTCAATCAATACAACGACCAGGGGATCATCAATACTAATATTTATCAATTTCAATGATTTTCTTCTTAGTGACTGTGACAGGGACGACATGGATCTTACTTGGTCAAAACTCGAGATCGGATTAGATGTTTTGATAGCAGAAAAGTAAAGGGTAAACTGCTGAATACCCCCTGAACTATCACGCTTGTCGAAATCTCAACCCTGAATTAATTTTTCAGCCAATTTAGCCCTTGTATTAAATTTATTTGCCAATTTCACCCTTATCGTTAGCCTTTTCACAATTCCATCCAAATGCCATCAAATATAAGGGTAAATTTGACATTTTACAAGGTATGGTATTAAGAAAAATAAGGAAAATATAATATATTATATTTAAAAGGTATAGCCGCCTGGCTATACTGGCATCCCTTATCCTCACTTTCTATTCCACGTTCAGACCCACCACAGCCCCAAATTCACCACCTCAACATAACCTCCCCCTGGTCCTAATATGGGATATGGCTGTGTTATGGTAGGATTTTGGGTGGGGTAGAGAGAGAGAGAGAGAGAGAGAGAGGGAGAGAGAGAGGTGGTGGGCTGGTTGGCTTTTATGTGGGGCTGCCGTTGGGTGTGTAGGGGTGGGGGAGGGACGTGGAACATCCATAAGAGAAGAAAGAGAATGTTTGAAAGGGAAATCAATGGGGGAAGACCAATTATGGTAGATTTGATTCCTCATCAGTGACAGGATTACAAATCTTGAAAAAAAAAAAAACTTTGATGAGGGTTTGTGTCCAAAGCTTTGATGCAGATCTGGGTTGTAGATTTGTTTTCGTTGTTGATTTCTTTGGCCTGGTTTTGGTTTTTTTTATTTTTCGAACTTTTGGCTATTTACAAAGAAAGAGAAGAAAGACGAAGAAGAAGGATCAAGAGAACAGGGAGAACAAAAAAAAAACCAGAGAAAAAAATCAATTTTTAATTCAACAGTGAAGCATATGCCTAACATGGTACTTTTTTAACAGAGATTTGGATGGAATTGTGAAAAAGCTAACGGCAAGGGTGAAATTGGCGAATAAATTTAATACGAAGGCTAAATTGGCTGAAAAATTAATTCAGGGTGGAGATTTCGACAAGCGTGATAGTACAAGGAGGTATTCGGCAGTTTACCCAAAAGTAAAAGATTAGGAATCACACCATAAGCAAATTGTCTTTTATGATATGATTTTACAATTACAATTATTTATTTAAAGGGATACTATTTTAATTAATTAATTAGTTTAATTAATAGTTGGTTACACTTTAATCTGTTTTATTACATACTAGTCCTATTAGATCCACAAAGGTTTAAACATCTACAGTTGGCAGAGGGTGAATGAGAGGGGTAGTGGGGAAGAATTGGTGTTGGAAAGGGATGGGGACTCATTGGGATATTCATCATGTTAACTTTGTCATTATTTTATTTTATTTCCTTCTTTAAAAGAAATCTTGTTGTTTTAAAACTTTTAAATTTTTAGTTATAATATATTTGTAACACTTTTTCCTTTGAAAAAAATAATAGATGGAAATGCCTTTAAATAAAATATCATATGGGAGCATACTAAAGGTAGCTTCTCAGTCTTTTTTCAATCATGCCGCTATGCACATCTTACAATATTTTTTTCTTCTTGCAAATTTAGCTATGTATCAGAAAATGTTACCCTAAATATTTACTTTAATCAAGATTCAATTTTATGTATTGTTTGAACCCAACTTTCATATGAGTTCACTATACATTCTAAGTACATCTTACCTCTTTATAGTAAGTTTAGCTTAATCCCTTCAAACTCATTTTTCCTCAACTACAACCCATCTCTTTATTTTTGTTTGAATATAATCTTGTTTTTTTTCTAAATAAAACCTGATGACTATGATCTAACTCGGCAAGTTCCCTAATCAAGCGCAAAATCGAATTTATTGTACTTTTTTTATACCTAAAATACCCCCAACTAAGCCATTATTGCATTCGTATATTAATGTAGGAACCAATATAGAAACCATTTTTAATTGGATTGTAACTAATGACACACATTGAATTTGGAAAGATCTTCAAATAAATGTAGGAATTAATTTGGTTTTTTTTAAATTTAACAATAAAGTCAAACTTAACATACATAATTGGTTATTTAATAAATAAAAAATTATTGTTGTGAACCATGTATCCTTCTCGACTATATCGCTTGTACTTATAATCCTGTGACAGGGCAATCTCCTGGACCGAGCCTGCACACTTGAAACAGTATCAGAATAGGAGCACCCTGGGGTCGATCCCAGTTGAGCCCTCTCCAACGATCAAGTCAGCAATGTATTTGAGCTAAGGAAAATGGATATAAGGTTTTTAGTATCAAAGTCTTTATTACCTTTGTCCAGAAAAGGGTGAGGGGTATTTATAGTGGGGAGATCATGGCCAGGATATTTAATGGGAGAGATCTTCTATCCCCTAGATTGTGTTACATTTAATGTTTTGTTTCTGGGCAACCTACTTTCTTGACGGGGGACAAGTGGTGAGGTGACAGGTGAACAGGGATGGGAGGTGCATTGAATGTTCTCTCTCCATCATTAGCCTATTCACTTGGAGATCGATAGGCAAGGCGACATCTGGCTAAGGATGGGATGGGCATCAACCAACCTTTCCCCCATGCCCGGTTACCTCATTAATGCCCTACTAGTTTTGGGATAGAGAGCCACAGTGGTCAGGTCAGTGGATGAACTTCCGACCATTGGCGCCCTACTCAGAGGATCGGGTCGGTAGGTAAGTAACTTAGCCCGCTGCAACCACGTGGCGATATATGATAGGCTCGGCTCAGTATGATGGCATGAGGTATCAACAATTGTTTTATAAATATAATAGCGTACATACAATTTTATGTTGAAAAAATAATGTCCCTATTACTTTTTTTTACAAAAAATAATGTTACCTAGTAAGAATTTACTTATTATTAAAATAATATACCCAACTTTTATAAATGCATTTTGGATATAATTTACCTAATAATTCCCTATTATGCAACAATATAACTTGTAATTTACCTATTATGGGTATATTATTGGTATATTAAAGCCATAACATTTTATAGGTATATTGTGAAAATAATTTATCTACCCGTATTGGATATATACAAGATATATAGGTAAATTTCTAGGTACATTATATTGTATTAATGATAATTTACCTATTATATTTTATTCAGACGAAAGTTGAGGGATTTTTTATTTGTAAAAAATTTAAGGATTTTCTTTATTGGTAGAAATTTTAGGGATTAGAGGGAATGCCCAAAACAAAAAAGGAGTCATTGATATGCTATAAATGAGGAAGTATTAATTCAAAATGAGAGACTTAATGACATGCTTGAACTTATATGAAGTTTGGATGTAAATATGTAGGAGTACTATGACCTTTTATATCTTACGTGGCATTTTAATTTGAATTTGGGTTTTATACATAGATTTCAAAATTAATGGATTGATGTCTAGAAAATAAAAATTGTAGGAGCATGTATTAGACCAACCCTACTTTTTAACTAAAATTCTCACCATTCCTAAAATAACATGTGTTCCAATTAATGAATGGTAGCATGGATTTCAAAATTGACTTTTTCTTAACTGCAAATCATCACTTTTTGTTCCTATTACTAAAATTCATTTTTTATAAGTAAACCCCATGACTAGGATTCAATTTATTAAGTTTACCCTATCAAGTTCAAAATACCCCACATATTTGCAATTGTTGTTTTCTCCATTAATTGTGCTAAATATACTTTGAACATGCAATTCAATTGTCATTAATATTCAAATGTTGTTTTAAATTGGCTTAAATTTAGGAATTTTTTAGAGTAAATATTTTCTCTCTTTTGTTTGTTTAATCCAATTCAGAATCTAAAAAAGTCATGTTTTGGGCCTATTGAATTTATGAAGAAACATTTAATATACATGCCACATTTTACCTATTATTTGTATCTATTTTTTCCACCTTTTTTTTTAATGAATAATGTACCTATTTTTTGGTACTACATATCTTTTGTAAATGTACCTAGTTTGTTGACCTATAAATAACATCCCTATTTTTTAAAATAAAGATGTGCCTTTTTTTTTTTTTTTTTTAATCTAACTAATGTGTGCAGAAATTTCAATTACACAATGTACCTATTTTGTGAACCCTTTTTTTGTTGTAAATAATGTACCTATTTTTAATTGAATGCCAACCAAAAGAAATGGGGTGATTGATATGCTATTAATAAGGAGTATTAATTATAATTAAGGAAGTTAATGACATGCTTGAAAATAAATTCTACATAAAATATGAAGGTAGATGGCATATAATGTAATTTAGTTAATAATACTAGGACAAATCTATCTCACATGAAAACCTATTTCAAATTTGAGTTTTAAGTAAAGATTTAAAAGTAGGTGGGTATATGACTAGGATATAGTAGTTGTAAGAGTCTATATCAGAAGAACTCCTCTTTTTTTGTGATAAGGATATTTATTATATATTGATTTTTGGTCAAGCCTGTAACAACCCGAGGTTAAGGCCTTGCTTTTATTTTTTTTTATTTTGGTAGAATTTGGAATTATGATGCCACGCCTAACTTGTACTAAAAAAAAAGAAAGAAAAAAACCCTAACTTGAAATTAGAAGAGATATTTAGTCATATACCCATTCTTACCACTAATAATATAGATAAATCCTACACCATTTAATTTCTATAAACAAACACAAAAAAAAAACCCCAAAAATTACAGTTGTCCCTATTGAATTTAATTTTGATTATTAAATTACTTTGATGCCCTATTCTGACAGGACCCGCCTCGAATTCCCCCTCGGAACTCGTGTTGAATCCTGTTACATATTCCAGCACTGGAACGATGCCGGACCCACTACTAACTTTACACCTCCCACCTGTACTTTAAGAAAAATAGGTTGAGACTTCTACCGAAATTTCGGCAGAGTCTCTCCTAGAAAATGAACTTTTCCCAAATTAACACCTGCAAAAAAAACGACAATCTAATAATCCCAACTGCAGCACACACAAGATAAGGCACACAACAAATTCACATGGCCTCTGGCCTTAAATTCAGTCCTAAGTGGGAAATATCAGAGCAACTACTGCAGTTAAATTTACAAAGTTAGTTTCCAAATAAATAGCAAAAATGGAAAATGAAGTTCCCAACTAGGTAGAACTACAAGAACTTCACCAACGCCGTAGCTTACGTGGTCGTCTGAACTCTGAGCTATCTACTTCTTGGGGGCGCAAAGCAGTAAAAACCTGAGTGGACAAAAAGAAAGTTTTTCTTGAAAGTAATTGTATAGAATATACTAACCCCTCTGTTTTCGCAAACCTTTGAAAACTCACTAATACATTTGTAAATACACATACAAGAATGAGATATGAAATATACAAATATACATAAAACATACTCAGGATTAACTGGAAAGCAGAAATACAATTAACCCAATTTTTATTTCAAAACTTCCATTTAAATCTAACACATCAAACAATCATTCAACAGAAATCAAGTTGTAAACCATTCTTTGAATTCAATAAATCAAGAAAGCTCTGATCGGTTCATAATTGTATATCATTTTGTACCCTTCTAGCTTATGATTTGGTTATGTTATTGAGTTAAACTTGTGCTTTTAATTCATTTTCTATTTTGATAAGTCCATAATTTCATACACTTGCATGCCTTCTTTACTTAGTGATTTTGCTTAGTTTCTCTTTATTTTGAGCCACTTACCTATGTTTGTGTGTTTTGTAGGTTAAGATAGCAAGAGATAACATTTGATGCAATCCATGCATGTTAAGGGCTGATTGGCATATGAGGAATATGAGCTTAAAGACAAACACATTTTGGCTACAACCCCTTTCCAGCCCAATTTCGTAGGTCAACTTCTTGGCCTTGGATCAGCATGCTATGGGGCTCTAATGAGGTGAAGATCTTCATGAAACTTGTTCCAATGGGTGTCTACTACAACATATCCAAATTTCAGCCCAATTGGACATTTGTGGAGTGCTCAGCCCGTCCAACACCCAACCTTGCTCAGCAAGATTTGCTGCTGCCAGCATTTAGTCATGTGCCTCCTTTTAGCCATGTGCCTCACCCCAGCTGCAACTGACTTTGTACCCAACATAATGAGTGAAGTGGGGAGGCATTCCAGCTATGAAATTCTAAAGGAGCAAGTTGGTACATGCTGGAGCTATTATTGAGAAAGCATGTGCATGCATGGGAAGCAAAGAGAAAGGAGAGAGAGAAGGATGAGGAATGATGAGAGGCATTTTGCTTCAGCCTTTGAACATGGGAATTGAATTGACAGATCACTTTGGAGCTGGAAATCAGGTTTTAATTGAAAGAGGAAGCATGTGCATGCATGTGAATCAAAAAGGAAAGAAAAGATGAAATGAAGTCAATTCCAGTCTCTGTTCGGCTGCCAACTTGCAAGGGCCAAAACGCACACTTCTACTGGTCCGATGGAAATACTTTCTTCATAGAAGTTGTTCCAATGGGTGTCTAGTATAACATATCCAAATTTGAGCCCCATTGGATACGTTTTGAAACCTCTGGCCTTCCTACACCAAGACCGGTTCAGAAAACTCGTTTTTCGGCAACCAAAAGGCAACCACATGGGTTGGCAACCAAAAGGCAACCACATGGGTTGGCAGCAAAGGCAGCCACATCTGATCACCTTTGAACCCATGTGAAGATGCTTGAGGTGCAGCAAAAGATGAAGGATGGTGTGGGAATCCATCATGTTGTTCCTCCCTCTTAGCCCTATAAATAGAGAAGCCTTCAAGCTTCATAAATCACACCCCAAGGGGGGAGCTCTCAAACACTTCTCTAGAGCTCCCTTCCCTTCTCTCCCTCAAATTCTCTTAGTTTCCTTTCAAGTTGTCAATTGTTGTAACAAAATGAGTTTACTAAATTTTCTTTCAAGTTTTCTTAGTTCCACTTTACTTTTATTGTAATGTACATTCTTTCTTAAGTATTCAAGTTTAATTAGTTTCCAAGTTTCAATTATGGTTTTTGTTCTTATTCATTATGCTTATAAGTTAATAGGCTAGTTTGAATGATTGATCACCATTTAGGCTTGCATGTTAGCTATCTTGGTTTGAATTAAGAGTAGACACCATGCTTTAATTCGAATTGAACTATGAATAAGAAGAGTATGTATGGACATTCGACAACAGGGATTAGATACATGCTTGGTTGTTTAAATTGTTCTTCTATGCTTAATGGGTTCCTAATGTTTAGTTTTAGGTTAGACAACAAATGATCAAATTAGGGAATTAGGAACACAAGGTTATGACCAAACACCATGGCTTAATCATACTTTAGCTAGAATCAATCCGTTAATCTAATTGAACTTGGGAACTTATTTGCTTGAGTTATTTCCTTTTTCTTGTTTTATTTATTTTCTTTTTCATTTCTATTTTGTGTAGGGGAAACAAATTGGATCATTCAATCACCAATCCTCGTGGGATCGACCTCGCACTTACATATGCTATACTACCAAACGGCTCGTGCACTTGCGAGTATCACAAGTTGAAGATGCAGCTGAATCCATTTTGGTGCAGCTGAATCGAAGCAACAAGCTCAAAATGCAATTCATCCGAAATCTAGTCTCAATCCAATTCATACAAAAACTCTTCACCCAAGAATACCTATGGGGAAAACTGGCCAACCCCGTATAGTATATCGGCAGGGTGGCAGGGGAAAATCCTGGCTGGACACCCACATAAGCAAGTACAAGCAATTCACTGGCCGATCACCTACAGAATAACCCTACCGCATGTATAGGCAAACCACTGGCTAGACACCTGCGTAGTCAACACAGGTATAGGCGATATACTCTAGCCGGACACCTACAAAGTAGTCTCTATGTAGGTACAAGCAATCCTAGTCATGTGCATAGACTTTACCGAAGGCAACTGATATATTCCAAAGGCAACTGGGGATGGGTACCTAGGGTGCGTTTGAAATCCACTTATCGACACTTAAATATAAAAACTCCCTTTTTAAATCGTTAAATAAACCCAAATTTCGTTATCTTAATTTCCAAACAATAAAAACTTATCAAAACATCTCGCAGTAAAACCGAATAAAAAAACACACATAAAATCTTTACTAAATAATTAATTGACAAACTCGTATAATTACTACTTATAAATCCTCCCGAAATATATTGTAAAATTAAATCATATAAAAGCATTTTAATATCAACCTCAAGTACTAAACCATGAATAAAATAACTAAAAATCATTTCAACCAAAACCGAACGCTTAGAAAATAAATACCATAAATAATTTATTAACTTAACTCAAGCCATGTATAATCCTTCAAAACCGCTCTCAAACCAAATTCGAATATGCATAATATAGTATTTAGAAAACTGGTAACCATAAATCATCAATTTCATAAAACAACACAAATAATAATCACAATCCAAGAGTTTCATAAAACTATTTAGAAAACAAATGTCCACTCACTCACAGTCCAAGCATAATTAACTCTCCGTAGTTTCGTCCGGAGCGATTAGTTGCGCCTGAAAACATATCGAGAGATTACTAGGATTAACTTGATAATCGAACCCAACTCCGAACTTTAAAGATCAAACTCTAATTTTCGGGACTCAAAAGTGTAAGCACGTCTTTTAAGAAAAGTCCTAGGGCCATTTTAGTGTTTTTCAAAGGTTAAGATGGTCTCAAAAGACCCTAGGTCAACCAGCCCTGCAGGGTCCACGACCTCCGATTTCCTACTCAAAAGTTCCTACAGGTCCAACAACGTCTACTAAACAAGTCCTGAAGGTTTGGTCTCGATCGAGCGGTCGGATCTAAGCTAATCGCACGATCAAACGACGATTGGTCCGCTTAACCCTAAATAATTGACTCAGAGTATCCAGGACTCCGATTTTCTATCAACAAGTTCCTACAAGATCTTAGAGATACGGGGAATAACATAATTGGAAATGGAACCGATCGAACAGTCTGAACCTATCAAACCTGAATATCGCATAATAGGCGCAATATCTGTTCGATAGTCAAACGGTAAGCAAAAACTAATCTGAGCATATCGTCGTGCTCGGGACAATGTGGGAAGTATTTTAGAACTCAATATGCTGCCACAAAGTGGCCCATGGGTTCGATCCGTACATTCCTATAGGTTCACAATTCTACTTAACTTTGGAACAATTCAACAATCCACAAAACCTCAAGAATTTAACCTATAAAGCAGATTTCCAGAAATGAAGTATCTTAAATATTTACCTCACTCCGGAGAACAACTGCCAAAACAGCACTTTGGAAACAAAGAAGCTTGTTTCAGTTTGTACCACTTTTGACAGGTTTGCTGGATGACTACGAATTTTGGATATGTTGTAGATGACAGAATTCTCAACAACTTTCGTTAAGGAACCTTTCTCATATGAGCAAGGGAAATGGACATGTAAGACAGAATCCAAGCCTACATCAACAAATCAGACGAGGATGAACATGTTACACTTAGACACGTCTTGAGATGGCTATACTTCTTGGATGAAGCTCCAATTTTGACAGATTATAGCCAAGACATAGATAAACAACTTTGATGAAAGGAACGAAGCCATTAGATCAGAGGAAGGCCACATGCAAGAGTGAATAAGGGCATACTAGAGTGAAACTAGCAAATAGAACGAAAGTGAAGACTAGTCTCATCTTGAACACGATTTGAGGTAGATAGACATCTCCAATTGCCTTGACTTTTGGATATGTGATAGCTCTTGAACAGAGGAACAAGTTTGATGAAGACTACTTCACCAAAAGAACAGTGGAAAATAGACATGCAAGGCCAAATCCGAGCCTTATGCATAGAATCAGGCTGTGACGAACAACTTTTAGTCACACTACGTTTTTGGTAACTAAACTTCTTCGATTGGGCTAACCAACGACAATGCTTTGAAAAAAAAGAATCCATGATCCATCTCATAACCCGAGTGATGTTCATGTTGGATTGGCCTATTCCACTAGGTTGTATTTATTTGGGCCTTAAATAATTAGAACACCCCGCCAAAACTAATTCCGAACAAAAAGTGACTAAAGTGGCCCCTACCCCTAAGGGCAAAAATGTAACTTCACAAAATAAAATAATTAGTCAGGACGAGGTGTTACATATTGAGTGTTTTGGGTTTTTTTTTATGAGGTTTTAGAGTTTGGTTTGTTTTAAGAAATCAATGGCAGTTTTGTAATTTAAAAGAAGTTAAAAGCCTTTTTGTTATGTTGTAAATGAGCTTTCGGTATGTTTCTAAAGTCCATTTCATATGATTTTTTTTTTTAATAATTTGGGCTCCTATATTGGGTATAATAGTGAATCTCCCAAATTAAAATTGCAAAGCTCTATCAACATGTTGTTGAGTTTGGTCACTGGAGAAGATTTACCCATATTCAACACATAGTTGCTTTGTACTTTTGTTTGTTCATCAATAATATACCATCGCTTATTTTTTTTTTTTAAAACAAGAAAAAACAAAAGCCCATATTTGGAGTGAAAAACCCAAAACTAACCACGTGTTATTTTCTAATTTGTTCTTATAAAATTTTAACACACTAATAACCAATTAGAAAATGACAAGTAGCTAGTTTTGAGTTTTTCTCTGCAAATAGACTTTATATGAGTTTTTGTATAATAACTCATGCTAAAATGAAATTTTGAATAAATATTTAAAAATTGTAATCCATATGGAAATGCAAAACCTTCCAACAGAATATGAGTTGTTTTAGTGTGGGAGGATCATATCTCAGAAGCCTACAAGTGGATTCTCCTTCCAATAGTATAAAGAATTGTTTCCTGCAATTTCCAATCTTTGAACATACAAACTAATCAACAACTACAGAATTAATAGTTACAAAATTTTCCTTCCACTTTCCCACTTTTTCTCAGCAACCAAACAGAACCAAAAATTATATCAGAAAAGAAATTGCATCTAGAAATGAAAAATCAAACAACAAGACTCAATCCATCTACACATAAATCATAACAAATAGATCTACATCTATACCACATTAAAATAGAGAAGAGAGGAGATAGGTACATCATACATTGTGAAATTCACTCAAATTTCTTGGTTTAGAAGTCATTTGAAATCCTTTACATTTCGGCCTATCAAATAGTGAAGCCAAATTCATTTACTAAAAATTAGCCCAGACTGTATAATTTGGATTTGGACCTCTCAAATCCAAATCCCTCCTCCAAAATTTCACAATCCAAACGGCCCATTAATGAAAGATCCCAAAATGAAAAATCATTCAAATCTACCTTCTTTAAAAAATACCTCAAATTTTTCATGAAAAAAAAAACTTTAAATTATGTAAGATATCCAATCCTAGAGACCAAACGAACCATTATAATTTTCAATTCCTAGAAAAATTTGGTGTTAGCGAGTCCTAACTTGATTAGGAGATTTATTTCCTACTCTATTATGACTCTATTTCTTTCATTTTGTACATATATTATGTAATTATGATTTTATCTTGTTTCCTAATTTACCCTACTAGGGTTACATCCATGTATTATAAATACCTCATTTTGGATGGTTGAGATTTCCTATTTCTAGTAGAATTGTGATTCCATAACGTGATATCAATTAAAATTAAAAGGCTGTGAGAGTTCTATCAACTCTCTTACACCAGTATTTCCGTACATCGGCCTATATCGTATAAGAACTAGATTTTAGAAAATCGAGACACCACCAGACTCTTCTTCTCATTGATCCCAGAAAACTACTTACGGAGAGATGGACTCCACATCTTCGTTGAAACTCACCTTCATTGTTGAAGAAATTGTACGTGAAATCCTCCTGAGGTTGCCGGCCAAATCTTTAATCATGTGCACTGCGGTGTGCAAGTCATGGAGTTTCCTGATCAAAAGATATAACTTCACTGACGTCCATCTCAACCACAAATTATCATTCCAATCCAACCACCAAATCGTCGATGGTTGTCAAGTTTTGAAAATACCTGTAGGATGATTAGAGATGCTTATAGGGGGTGAATAGGCCAATTAAAGATTATAATCAATAAACAAAAAATAAACTTCGGTAGCAGGATTGATATGGCTTATCAATCCTGAAACGTGCTAGGTATAAAATAAAAGAACACGCAGAGAATTATTTTACGTGGTAAAACCCCACCTCTGAGGAAAATCCACGGGACTCTCCAGTCCAACACAAATCCACTATAGAACGATGATTACAAGAAGTACTCACACACTTATCCTAGATACGTTCTAGATAATGTTTACCGACTTTTTCGTAACTCAATTTCTGTCACGGGATGATCTTCGACACTCTTTATGTTGAACGCAATCCTGGTCACGATTGCTTCAAGCTTGCCGGAGGATAAACACCACAACAATCTTGGTCACTCAATCAAATGAGTCACCGACATGCATATGTATGCAATTATGAATGATGAAAATATTAGATAAATCACCAAGTAAACAAGGAACACTTGATGACTTATCTAAGAAAAATAAGCACAACAACTTTCTCAAAAATAGATTCGATATTCTCAAAAATTCATGCGTTGAAAAGCTATCTGTGAAAAGGAACAACAATCCTTTTTATTCAAAGCCGGTTTCTCTACCTGGAGAGAAACCCCACGTCACTACACTACCAATGCAACTAAAAGACCCATTCAAACTAAGACTTCAAAACATGATGCAAAAAGGTCTCTTCATTGAGACTACAAAACAGTAGCCAAACAATTATCCAATTATCAATATAAATTCTAATTCCATTTACTTGCTATGTGATAACGCCAACTAATGCAAGATGAGAGGAAACCTAATGACTTTCCACTACAGCCAATCTTTTAAAACAATATCTATCTAAACAAATTAATTAGATCAATCAAGTAGGAAATAATATGAAGAGATAAAATCTAATCATATTAAAAATAGGATTAACATAAAAATACTTGAGTAAAAATAATTCCAACTAGGAATCCTATAATGAATGCATGATTATGTCATGATTTACCTGAAATCAATTTTCTCATATCAATCAAGTCACACTTCAGAAATCTGGGATTGAATGTGTTGCACTAAAACTTCTAGTAAACGATATTCACACACTAACTCCCAACCTATGCTAGAGTCTAGAAAATGACAATACAATTTTCATACTAACAAGTTCTTCTGTTGGAAAATCACACCAAGTTTAACTTGTTGTCGTGTTATGGGGATATCCTTTTACCTAACCCTATCCCTAACCCTGCGTTACCTGGTGGTGTTGCTGACTATATTACCGAGCTTATGAATCCGCCAATTTTGAACGAAAACACTAGTTTCGACATGGTTCAAACTCGTAACGGGCTTATATGCCTTACTTGTACTAAGGACGACATAGCTGCGACTGACATCTTTATTTGGAACCCTTCAATTAGAAGGTATGTGGTGTTGCCTAGGCCTAATTTTATTGTATATCTCAAAAATTATAAAATTGTTCGTCACTACTTTGGCTATGATTCTCACACCAACGACTATAAGGTTTTGAGATGTGTGAGTAATTATTCTGAACTAGTTGCGGTTGAGATTTACTCCTTAGCCAAGGGCTCCTGGAAAACCCTTACCGCTGCTAAGAGAGGTTGAAGGTATAGAATAAAGGAGAAGTTTCATGAGAATTTTGAGAGAAAAAAGAGAAACCAAATATGAATTTTCTATAATTCTTATTTCTGAATTATTCGTTTTACACAGTAAAGTTACACTTATAGAAAAACAGTCTAACTAATCTACCAGACTTAAAACTAAACACGTGAGTCGTTTTAACAACCTAACAGTAATGCCAGGTCAGCTTAACCATTAGCCAAACACCCTCCCTCAATCTCAGCTGGGTTAGCTAGTCTGAGATTGCTACAATGTCTTGCAAAGAGAGGACCATGTAATCCTTTGGTGAATACATCTGCGACTTGTTCATTAGTAGGTATGTAATGCACATTAAGATCTTTTCGTTGAACATGCTCCCTTACAAAATGAAAATCAATGTCCAGGTGCTTGATCCTTGAATGATAAACAGGATTTGAACTTAAAGCCAAGGCAGAGAGATTGTCACAATGCATTAAAGGAGGCTCTGGCAAGAACTCATGTAAATATGCTAACACCTGTCGAATCCAGCCAATGTCCGCAGCAGTATTCACTAAAGCGTGATACTCTGCTTCTGTAGAACTTCTAGCAACTGTTCCCTGTTTCTTTGATTTCCATGAGACTGGATTATGACCAAGAAACTCTATGAAACCTGTAGTTGATCTACGAGTAGAAGGATCTCCAGCCCAAACGGCATCGCTATAAGCTGTTAGTTGCATTGGACCAGAACAAAATGTAATGCCATATTGAAGTGTGCCTTGAATATATCGTAAAATTCTTTTCACAAGATAGAAATGAGAGTCTGTAGGATTTGTCATGTATTGGCACATAGTGTTCACTACATAGGCAATATCAGGCCTTGTGAATGTCAAATATTGTAAAGCGCCTACCAAGCTACGAAACAAAGTTGGATCCTCCAATGGTTCACCATATATTGTCAGAATTTGAGCCTATCAAAATAATGTCATCTACGTAGAGCAATAAAACAATGATATCTGAACCTGTATGCTTAATGAACAAACTCGGATCAGACTGGGACACTTTGAAACCAATAGCTGGAAGATAGACTGGGACACTTTGAAACCAATAGCTGGAAGATAACCCGTGAATTTAGAGTTCCATGCCCTAGGTGCTTGCTTTAATCCATACAAGGATTTTTTTAATTTACACACAAGTCGCAGGATTCCACTACACCATACCCGTGAAATCCGTGCCATGAACTTAGTATATAATTTACTAAGTAATATTTGACATTCACTTAGCAATATTATTTGACATTCACTAAGTAAAACTCCTTGTATATAATTTACAATTTGGTCCAGGATTCCACTACATCGTACCCGTGAACTTAGCGTTCCATGCCCTAGGTGCTTGTCCCACATTGAAAAGTTAAGGGACCTAGCCTGGGTTTATAAGGAGTTGGGCTACTCCCCCCATTGCCAACTGGTTTTGGGGTGGAACCTCAACTTCCTTCATGGTATCAGAGCAAGGCTTCACATGTTGGGCCCAACGGCCACACGTCCTCCCACGTCACTGTTAAGCTCATAATTTCATACATATACATGCCCAATTTACTTACTTCTTTTGCTTAGTTTCCTATAATTCTGAGTTATTTGCCTCTATTTGTGTGTTTTGTAGGCCAATAGAGTAAGAGAGCATAATTCATGCAATTCAAGCATGTTTAGGCCTGATTTGGATGAATGGAAGAAGAGCTTAAAGACAAACTCATTTTGGCTACAGCCCCCTGCCAGTCCAGTTCCGTAGGTCACATTGCAAGATCTGTTTCAGCAACCTACACAGCTCGGATGAGGCCGCATTCGTCATGAAAGTTGTTCCAATGGGTGTGTACTATAACATATCCAAAATTCAGCCCCATTGGATAAAACTGGAGTCCGTCACCTAGCAAACACAGATCCATACTCAGGATGGATTTTTGTCAGCGAGCAAACTGAGTTAGAATTTCATTTCGGACTTATCTTCTTCATCCGAGCTTGGATTGGGCCAATACTTGTGTGGTTGGATCAGACACATTCTGAACTTCACAATGGACATCTTAAAGTCGTCATTTGCTTAAGAGAAGCCCAAGTTGTAAGCCCTTGAAGTTGCTGGTCATGCTGACCTCAGGATGAGCTGGTTGGAAGCTTGGTCATGGTGACATGAAGATGAGCTAGGGCTGCTGGTGGGATTTATTGGTGAAGTGCATCAACCAATTCAGATTTTATAATGCAAGTGTTGTATGCATTAGTGAAGTGCATCAACCAATTCATCTTTTATAATGCAAGTGTTGTATGCATTAGCCATATTGAATTCAGATTTATCACTCCCCTCTCCCTATAAATACCACATCCATTCCACATTCATGACACAACAAATCCTTGGATTCACAACCCCACAATTCACTCCAACCATCCTCAAACACTCTCACAATCCCAAACACTCCAACAATCACCAAAACAACTCCAGCTTTCTTCTCTTCCATTTCCCTACGAATTTCATCTTCCTTAGCCATCACCACTCACTCAAACTCATCCCAAATCACCTCCATATCCTTCATACATCTTTCTAGAAGTGGGGAAGCTCTTGGAGAAGCATTAGAAGTGGAGAAGCACTTGGAGAAGCCTTGGACACCACAAGAACTTCAGAAAAAGGGTTTTTCTACTCTTATTGCATTCATTATGTTTTCTCATTTCTGTTCAAGTCTCTTTTCCATTATGAGTAGCTAAATCCATAACTAGGGCTTCGATGTAACCTAACATGAATATTCTGGGTTTATAAGTTTGGAGTTTCAAGTTTGATTCATGATTCATGTTCTTATTCATTATGCTTATAAGTTAACATGCTTGTTTGAATGATTGATCACCATTAGAACTTGTTTGTTAACTATCTTGGTTTGAATTAAGAGTATACACCATGCTTTAATTCGAATTGAACTATGAATAGGAAGAGTATGTATGGACATTCGACAACAGGGATTAGATACATACTTGGTTGTTTAAAATGTTCTTCTATGCTTAATGGGTTCCTAATGCTTAATTTTAGGTTAGACAACAAATGATCAAATTAGGGAATTAGGAACACAAGGTTAGGACCAAACACCATGGCCTAATCATACTTTAGCTAGAATCAATCTTTGAATCTGAATTAGACTTGTTACTTGAATCTTTATAACCCAAAATTGAATTGTTATGGTGATTCGAATGCCCTAGTCTCAAAATCTGTTTTCCAACTCTTAAAACCACTCTTTGTTACATTTGTTTACTTGTTTTTGTTTTCAATTTCATTTTGCTTCTCTTGTTCAACAATCACAACCACTCTTGTTTTAAATTCTGTTTTAGACATAACCTCCTACTTTCTTGAATTTGGTAATCTAAGTACATAACTAGTTTTAACTTCTCAGTCTTCGTGGGTACGACCTCGCAATTGTACGGGGCAATTAGTAGTATAGCAAGACAAGTACGAGGTCGTACCCACGAAGACTGAGAAGTTAAAACTAGTTATGTACTTAGATTACCAAATTCAAGAAAGTAGGAGGTTATGTCTAAAACAGAATTTAAAACAAGAGTGGTTGTGATTGTTGAACAAGAGAAGCAAAATGAAATTGAAAACAAAAACAAGTAAACAAATGTAACAAAGAGTGGTTTTAAGAGTTGGAAAACAGATTTTGAGACTAGGGCATTCGAATCACCATAACAATTCAATTTTGGGTTATAAAGATTCAAGTAACAAGTCTAATTCAGATTCAAAGATTGATTCTAGCTAAAGTATGATTAGGCCATGGTGTTTGGTCCTAACCTTGTGTTCCTAATTCCCTAATTTGATCATTTGTTGTCTAACCTAAAATTAAGCATTAGGAACCCATTAAGCATAGAAGAACATTTTAAACAACCAAGTATGTATCTAATCCCTGTTGTCGAATGTCCATACATACTCTTCCTATTCATAGTTCAATTCGAATTAAAGCATGGTGTATACTCTTAATTCAAACCAAGATAGTTAACAAACAAGTTCTAATGGTGATCAATCATTCAAACAAGCATGTTAACTTATAAGCATAATGAATAAGAACATGAATCATGAATCAAACTTGAAACTCCAAACTTATAAACCCAGAATATTCATGTTAGGTTACATCGAAGCCCTAGTTATGGATTTAGCTACTCATAATGGAAAAGAGACTTGAACAGAAATGAGAAAACATAATGAATGCAATAAGAGTAGAAAAACCCTTTTTCTGAAGTTCTTGTGGTGTCCAAGGCTTCTCCAAGTGCTTCTCCACTTCTAATGCTTCTCCAAGAGCTTCCCCACTTCTAGAAAGATGTATGAAGGATATGGAGGTGATTTGGGATGAGTTTGAGTGAGTGGTGATGGCTAAGGAAGATGAAATTCGTAGGGAAATGGAAGAGAAGAAAGCTGGAGTTGTTTTGGTGATTGTTGGAGTGTTTGGGATTGTGAGAGTGTTTGAGGATGGTTGGAGTGAATTGTGGGGTTGTGAATCCAAGGATTTGTTGTGTCATGAATGTGGAATGGATGTGGTATTTATAGGGAGAGGGGAGTGATAAATCTGAATTCAATATGGCTAATGCATACAACACTTGCATTATAAAAGATGAATTGGTTGATGCACTTCACTAATGCATACAACACTTGCATTATAAAATCTGAATTGGTTGATGCACTTCACCAATAAATCCCACCAGCAGCCCTAGCTCATCTTCATGTCACCATGACCAAGCTTCCAACCAGCTACAATAGCTCATGCCTAGCTCACCATGACCAAGCTTCCAACCAGCTCATCCTGAGGTCAGCATGACCAGCAACTTCAAGGGCTTACAACTTGGGCTTCTCTTAAGCAAATGACGACTTTAAGATGTCCATTGTGAAGTTCAGAATGTGTCTGATCCAACCACACAAGTATTGGCCCAATCCAAGCTCGGATGAAGAAGATAAGTCCGAAATGAAATTCTAACTCAGTTTGCTCGCTGACAAAAATCCATCCTGAGCATGGATCTGTGTTTGCTAGGTGACGGACTCCAGTTTTATCCAATGGGGCTGAATTTTGGATATGTTATAGTACACACCCATTGGAACAACTTTCATGAAGAATGCGGCCTCATCCGAGCTGTGTAGATTGCTGAAACAGATCTTGCAATGTGACCTACGGAACTGGACTGGCAGGGGGCTGTAGCCAAAATGAGTTTGTCTTTAAGCTCTTCTTCCATTCATCCAAATCAGGCCTAAACATGCTTGAATTGCATGAATTATGCTCTCTTACTCTATTGGCCTACAAAACACACAAATAGAGGCAAATAACTCAGAATTATAGGAAACTAAGCAAAAGAAGTAAGTAAATTGGGCATGTATATGTATGAAATTATGAGCTTAACAGTCACCCAATATGTGTTGTCCACGTGTTAGGCTTGAAAGTTCGCCACATGTGCGGGGACGTGTTGAGAGTGCTTGTCCCACATTGAAAAGTTAAGGGACCTAGCCTAGGTTTATAAGGAGTTGGGCTACTCCCCCCATTGCCAATTGGTTTTGGGGTGGAACCTCAACTTCCCTCAACCGCATCAGTTCCTACATATTTTGCGTTTGCTACATGGTCTTTCTCTTACTGGGCTGTTGTCAATGATGCGCTGCATTGGGTTCGACCCCCTGAAAAAAAGGTGGAAGGACATGGTCATTGTGTCCTTTGATATAAGCACTGAATTCTTTGGCGAGATAATGATGCCTTAAGGTGTGAGAAAAACAGAATATACATACGCGGACTGCAACGTATGGATTTCAAAACATAAGGGTTCGTTGCCTTGCTCGAGTGTAGCAATATGTTCGTAATTTCTCAGGCTCAACTTCACTTGTGGGTCATGGAAGAGTATGGTGTAGTGGAATCCTGGACCAAATTGTATACTTATTCTATGGCAGAGTATTTTGCTTTCTCTCTTGGTTTTAACATCAATCACGAACATGTGTTTATGCTTGATTTCCGTAAAACTCCACCTCCACCTCCACTGAAGAGCTATTGCAAGTGGCAGGAAAACTCATCGAGGGGACATAATGGATTATTTTGTAGAGAGCCTTGTCTTACTTGGCCAGCCCAATGCCATTTCCTACTAGAGTAGAGAATCGCTTTTGCTTTTGTACGTTCTTCAGTGTTAGATAATTAGATTGGGCTTGATTCAGTGGATATGTATATTTTAACATTTAAATGTGTTTGCTATATTTAATTTCTTCAGTATTATCACTATGATGGAACATCAAATAGCCGTCACCGGTGTTATGTAACCATTGTGGTAGATTGTCAATTACAATGATAAATTAAATTGTGTTGTGTAGATTTTAAGTGGCACGATAGTTGCACGAAGTAACTGTATGTCATCTTTCTAAAACACGCTAATAAAAATTCGTGCTATAAAAATCTAACTTAAGTGATTTCATGGCTATTTATGAGAAAAACATTGAAGCCGGTGCTATAACCGCTAATTTCTTATAAATTAGCCTCTCTCCACGTGCTCCCGCACACGAGGCCGTAGCATCATTTGCAAAAGAGTTGAGGTTCTAATGTTAAGTTATGGTTAAACTACACGTCAATTGCTTCAAGTACAAAATTAAATGAACAAAAATGAAAACATATCAATCAATTCTTAATGAACAAAAACAGATCTATGAATTCTTAAATTAAGAAAATAAAAGCTACATGAATATGTTTCTTTTTCTTGCTACTGGCAATGGCGTAAATGTTTGTAATCAATTATATGATTTTGCAGAGAGCCTTGTCTTACTCGGCCACCCCAATTCCATTTCCTACTAAGTACTAGCAAATAAGAAGTAACAACAGGATCGCTTTCGAACTTCATAGTGACTTGTTAGATCCTTGTGCTTGATTGAGTGGATATGCCTAGCATCTTACTGTAACTTATTACTTTAAGCGCGAGAGGTTTATTCGCATTACGCGCGACTTAACATCATATGCAAAAGGGTTGAGGTTGTAATGTTATGCAGTATGGCAAAGTTATGGTTAACTACACATCAATTGCTTCCTTTTCAAGTACAAAATTAAATGAACGAAAAAAGAACTGAAGAGAAAAATATGTAGCAGGCAGTAGGACTTCATATGCTCCTGAACAACATAAATGCATGAACCTTTTAACTACTTTGATTCTTTCCTTCAACTTCTTGGAAGCCAAACTGAGATTTATGCAGCATACTAAAATCAAAGGAGATAAAAAAAATATTAAAATCAAAGGCCTAAATAAAATCGAGAGACATTTGTTGGGGTCTTTTTCTGTCGGAAGGCTGGTCCAAGCTTGTTGATTCTCGGACCGCCATAGAGTGGTGGATAAAGTCTTCGTTGCCCCTTTTTCTGAGTTAGCGAGGATTAGGCCCAAAGCATCCCAAGGGAGAAGCAAGTCCCAGGAGAGTACTCTGTTCTTCTTCCAGCGGCTGCGTGTTTGGTGCTGATGTTTCCGGCAGCTTGACGAAGAGTTGAAGATGACTTGCTGATGTTTCTAGCAGCTTGACGAAGAGTTAAAGATAACTTGCTGATATTGATATGAAATTATATGAGTTTGGCATGAGAGCTTGGAGTGTGGAAGCTAAAGATCCACAAGTTTAGCAAATGAGAATGCATGTGCTTGGCTTTGTGTTGGATATGCTTGAGTTTGGGTGTTGATAATTTGTTGTTTGTGGCTATGGTGTTTATAGCTTGGAAGGAAGGGAAAGCTTAGAGTTATGCTTGGTGAGGCTTTATGGATTTAAGGGTTTCAAGAGAAGGATAATAAGAGGAAAAGCTTGAGGTTTGAAGGCTATGATGTTTATAGCTTGGAAGGAAGGAAAGTGATTTGATGGTTGCTGGGGTGCTTGAGCAACCAAGAGATGTTGGTCGGTGGCTGCTGGGATGCTTGCAGCAGCCAAAGGATGAAGGTTGATGGCTAGGATGGCCGCTGGAATGCTTGCAGCAGCTGAAAAGAGGAAGGAAGATGAGTTCTCATGGTTGCTGAGAAGCTTGCAGCAACCAAGAGATGTTGATTTTGCCCAGCAAATGCCTCCCAATTTATAGAGGGTGAGGGTTTTCCTTTATTTCCAATAGGTAAAGGGAGGTGCTGGAACCAGTTTATTTCCAATGGTTAAAAGGGAGCACTGTGGCATGCTATTTTTCAGCATGTAAAACTAAGCATTGGAAAATTGTTGCGTCAATTCAGCTGCACCAAAATGGATTTAGCTGCATCCTCAACTTGTGATACTCGCAAGTGCACGAGCCGTTCGGTAGTATAGCATATGTAAGTGCGAGGTCGATTCCATAGGGATTGGTGATTGAATAATCCAATTTAGTTTTCCTACACAAAACAGAAAAAAACAAGAAAGAAAGAAAAGAAAATAACTCAAGCAGATAAGTTCCCAAGTTCAATTAGATTAACGGATTGATTCTAGCTAAAGTGTGATTAAGCCATGGTGTCTGGTCCTACCTTGTATTCCTAATTCCCTAATTTGATCATCTGTTGTCTAACCTAAATTAAGCATTAGGAATCCATTAAGCATAGAAGCATATTTTAAACAACCAAGTATGTATCTAATCCCTGTTGTCGAATGTCCATACATACTCTTCCTATTCATAGTTCAATTCGAATTAAAGCATGATGTCTACTCTTAATTCAAATCAAGATAGCTAACATGCAAGCCTAAATGGCGATCAATCATTCAAACTAGTATATTAACTTATAAGCATAATGAATAGGAACAAAAACCATAATTGAAACTTGTAAACTAATCAAACTTGAAACTAAAGAAAAGAATTTACATAACAATGAAAAGTAAAGTGGAACTAAGAAAAACTTAAGGAGAATTTTAGCACAAAGATTTCATTACAACAATTGAAAACTAGAAAGAGAAACTAAGAGAATTTGAGGGAGGGAAGGGAGGGGAGCTCTAGAGAAGTGTTTGAGAGTTCCCCCCTTTGGGGGTGTGTTTTGAAGCTTGAAGACTTCTCTATTTATAGGGCTAAGAGGGAAGAACATCATGATGAATTCCAACACCATCATTCCTCTTTTAATACAATCCATAACTCCCACTTCATCTTGTCTATGTTAGTGTGGTTGGAATTAATTTCGTCTCATACTTCTTTTGCTGCACCTCAAGCTTTCTTCACTTGGGATTTCAAAGGTGTTCAATTTGTAGCTGCCTTTTGCTGCCAACCAATGTGGGTTTTCTTTTGGTTGCTGGAAAAAAAAGATTCTTCTGAACCAGGTTTGGTGTAGGAAGGCCTGAGGTTTCAATATGTATCCAATAAGGCTCAAATTTGGATATGTCATAATAGACACCCATTGGAACAACTTGTATGAAGAATATATTCCCATCTGAGTAGTACAAGTGTACGTTTTGGGCCTTGGAAGTTGACTGCCGAAAATAGACTGGAATTGACTTCATTTCTTTTCTTTCCTTTCTTTTTGCTTCACATGCATGCACATTCTTTCTCTTTAATAGCTCCAGCATGTACCAACTAATCCCACTAGCAGCCTGAAAAGTGCTTCTTGATTTATCCAAACATGTTTCCCACAATGCCTTGTTTTTGTTCCTTTAGACTTTCATAGCTGGAATGTCTATGTCATGCATGACAATGCATTGCAGTCAGCTTGTGGGCTTGTTTTGGGCTTGATCTTTCCTCCTACAAAATCTGGAAAAATCTGGATCTTCAAACCCTTTGAATTATCTTTCCAAGCATATGCAGCCCAACTCAAGAAAAAATCGGAAAGACCTTCAAATGTCATTTTTGGCCCAGTAACGCAGATGATGCCGAATTTGACCTTAAGCTGCCAAAACTTGCATAACTTCCTCTAGGAGACTCGGAATAATGAACTGTAAAATGCTCCAGAAACTAGACTTCTGCATCTTTCCAATGATATAGGGCTCATCATCTGGTTCATCCTGAGCAAGTACAGTCCAATATGTGAAGTTGACAGATTTGCAGACACAAATGAGCTAATTTGTCTCCCAAATGCATTTAATGAGTCTCAAAGCTTATAACATTGAAACAAACACAAAATTTATTAAAAGCACAAGTTTAACTCAAAAACATAATCAAATCATAAGTTAGAGGGGTACAAAATGATATATAAATATGCACCGATCAAAAATGACTATTTCTTGTGGGTAAAAGGGTGTGTTGGAATTGGCTTGTTTCCAGCGGGTAATAAGGAGTGCTGGAAAAGGCTTGTTTCCAACGGGTAAAGCTAGGTATTTGGAAAATGATTATTTTCTATGGGTAAAGGGAAGTGCTTGAAAAATATCTCATTTGCTCACTGATCGGTTCATAATTGTATATCATTTTGTACCCTTCTAGCTTATGATTTGGTTATGTTTTTGAGTTAAACTTGTGCTTTTAATCCTTTTTGTGTTTATCTTTCAGTTCATTGAGCTTTAGGTAATAATGATGGTTGTAGAGAGCATAATTCATGCAATTCAAGCATGTTAAGGCCTAATTTGGATGAATGGATGAAGAGCTTAAAGACAAACTCATTTTGGCTACAGCCCCCTGCCAGTCCAGTTCCGTAGGTCATATTGCAAGCTTTGTTTCAACAACCTACATAGCTCGAATGAGGCCACATTCTTCATGAAAGTTGTTCCAATTGGTGTGTACTATAACATATCCAAAATTCAGCCCCATTGGATAAATCTGGAGTCCGTTACCTAGCAAACACAGAACCATGCTCAGGATGGATTTTTGTCAGCGAGCAAAACGAGTTAGCAATTTGTTTTGGCCTTAACTTCCTCCTCCGAGCTTGGATTGGGCCAATACTTGTATGGATGGAAAGAAGACATTCTGAACTTCAATTTCGAGTGCTTAAAGTCCTAATTTGATTAAGAGAAGCCCAAGTTGTAAGCCCTTGAAGTTGCTGGTCATGCTGACCTCAGCATGTGCTGGTTGGATGCTTGGTCATGGTGAGCTAGGTATGAGCTATCATTTCTGGTTGGAAGCTTGGTCATGGTGACATGAAGATGAGCTAGGGCTGCTGGTGGGATCTATTGGTGAAGTGCATCACCCAATTTAGATTTTCTAATACAAGTGCATCAACCATTTCAGATTTTATAAAACAAGTGTTGTATGCATTAGCCATATTGAATTCAGATTTTCACTTCCCCTAGGCCTATAAATAGGGAAGTTCTCTAAGCTTGTAAACACACCCCAAGGGGGGGAGCTCTCAAACACTTCTCTAGAGCTCCCTTCCCTTCTCTCCCTCAAATTCTCTTAGTTTTGCTTTCTAGTTCTCAATTCTAGCTTTCTTTAATGTTTTCTTAGTTGTAATTTATTTTTCTTGTAATGTACATTCTTTCTTAAGTATTCAAGTTTAATTAGTTTCCAAGTTTCAATTATGGTTTTTGTTCTTATTCATTATGCTTATAAGTTAATATGCTAGTTTGAATGATTGATCACCATTTAGGCTTGCATGTTAGCTATCTTGGTTTGAATTAAGAGTATACACCATGCTTTAATTCGAATTGAACTATGAATAGGAAGAGTATGTATGGACATTCGACAACAGGGATTAGATACATGCTTGGTTGTTTAAAATGTTCTTCTATGCTTAATGGGTTCCTAATGCTTAATTTTAGGTTAGACAACAAATGATCAAATTAGGGAATTAGGAACACAAGGTTATGACCACACACCATGGCTTAATCATACTTTAGCTAGAATCAATCCATTAATCTAAATTGAACTTGGGAACTTATTTGCTTGAGGTATTTCCTTTTTCTTGTTTTATTTATTTTCTTTTTTTATTTCTGTTTTGTGTAGGAGAAATGAATTGAATCATTCAATCACCAATCCTCGTGGAATCGACCTCGCACTTACATATGCTATACTACCAAACGGCTCGTGCACTTGCGAGTATCACAAGTTGAGGATGCAACTGAATCCATTTTGGTGCAGCTGTAATCTACACGACACTCACTTATATTGGAGAACTCTAAGTAATGAGCTTGGACTTTGGTGTTCCCAAGTAGCTAGCCCAAAGTCTCCATTATCTAAGAGCTTCTGTGGGCCTTATGGACCTCCATAACCTTTCACACCATAATCCTTCGTGCAAGTCCCGTAAACCACATGACTTGGGTTCATGTAAGCTTGGTAGGTGATTGACATATGAAAAATGTATTATTAGCTTGGCATGTCATGCACACTATTTCTATATTTATTTAATAAATTAATTCTCAAAATACAGCTTGGATTAACACATGACTAACATTATATGTTATATTGAGCTTCCCGTGACTTTTTTGGGCCTCAACAACTTTATAATCCTTACCTTTAATCTATATATATAAAGCAAAAGGTAGAGAATGGTGAAACATCAAAATACCAAAAAATGCCCTTGGTTAATGCAAACATTAAGAATTGAAATTATTAATTAAATGAGGATAAAATGGTACATTCACACTTTTTCATATTAAAAAAATTTAAATTAAAAGAAAAATCAGATAATGAATCCTATTTTTATGGAACACAACTACCCATTATCTTTTTTAATTCTAAAATAAATTAAATTTTTTATAAAAAAAAAAAAAAAAAAAACCTCTCGCAGGCGCGGAGAGGCTAGTATATATAAAGCAAAAGGCAGAGAATGGTAAAACATTCAAAATACCAGAAAATGCCATTGGTTAACGTAAACATTAAGAATTGAATTTATTAATTAAATGAGGATAATATGGTAAATTCATACTTTTTCATATTAAAAAAAAATTAAAATTAAAAGAAAAATCATATAATAAATCCTATTTTTATGGAACACAATTACCCATTATCTTTTTTAATTCTCAAATAAATTTAAATTTTTTTTAAAAAAACCTTGCAAGCACAGAAGTGCGTGTATGCCATAATTTCATATTCTAATTTTAGTTTTTTTTTTAAATTTTTAATTTTGCGTTTTTACGATAATACCCATCTGACACAGAATCCCGATTTTGCCCCTGCATAAACCCCAATTATCGAAGCACCCTGTAAAACCCGCTCTAGAGCCTCAACGCACCTGTTTTCACAACAGAAGAACGCAGCGAAGAAGAAAGTGAGTGAGAAAGAGACACTTGGAGAGAAGGAGAAGGAAATTCCAGAAAAAACTCCACCACCGAGGCGTAAGAAGGGAGAAGATTCATTGGTAATTTCGTAATTTGGATCCGCCCTTTTCCCTCATCACTGCCCGTCTGTTTGTATGCAACACTTTACTTTCCCAGAAAACAAATGAAAGAGATTCATTCGCATTTGTTATATTGATAAATTGTTGAATGGTTAAAAGTCAATTTATTCATAATAAATGTTTTTTGATTAAATTTTGTGGCAATATTTTTCAGGTTTGTTGAAGTAAGTAAATGAGGAGCAAACTGGACTTTCCCATGGAGAATTGTGCACAGCATATGGACTTGAGGTGTGGATTTTATTGTTTTGTCATTTGCCTCTATGCTAGTTTCCTTCAACTACAAGACACCCATTTAAATACTTGCCTAAGAACAGGGCCTTAGGTTAGTTTATGAGGTTGACAAACTAAAACAACAGAAATCTAGGGCTCAAGTTTTGTTCTTTTTCATGATCTTAATCTCAACTTTTATATAAGTAGGGCTATAGTGAATTAAAGCTTACAATTACATGCTACTTGTTAAAGAAATTTCTATCATGTAACTTGGAGTGAGCAATGGAAACTGAACTGGCTCGGCCACTTTTCCTAGGTATCTAGTTCTTCAGCCATTAATTGGAATGGCAAAAAACTCGTTTTCTGTCATTTTAAACCTTCATCCTCTTTCCGTTTTTTTTTTTGGGGTTTAAGCTTGGGAGGTGGTGATAGCAACACCCTCATCTTGCCAGCAAAGAGAAGGAACAAAAGGAAGGGCACCAATCAGGTGCGTGCAGAAGTTAAATTACTAGTTGTTTTATTTTCTGCTGTATTCAAATTAAATATTCCCTGAATCTGATTATCCAGGATTGTGAAAAACTCAATAAAAGAAAAGCAACAATGATTAGCAAATCCCAGCAAAGGAAGCTGAAGAAGTTGGAGGTACGTGACTGTATTGATAGGTGAAAAACTCAATGCATTTTTGTTTCATTGTTCTCTTAACTTGACTTGGAATTGTTTGCTTTTCATTTCTCAAGGAGGAGAAGGAAAAATCCCTTTCCATATCCAAAAGCATTGAGGCCTTAGAGTACGGCTATCTTCCCTGCTCCCTGCTTTTAGTCTGTTTCCTATCCAAGTGATGTTTGATGGGATTTTTGTATTTACATTACCAGGAAATATAAGCTTCCAGTGGGTGCACATTCTCTTTTGCAGTCATCAAAGAATATTGGCAAGGTTTGTATCCGCGAAAGTGTTTACCAATATAATCAAAATTTTGTTGCATATCTTTCTTCTTAACAGGGTTTTTTTTCCTTTAATTTTTTTTTTTTTTTTTGTAGGTTGAGACTAAAAAGGAAAAATGTAGGAAGGCTGTACTATTCTCCAAAGCTGGCTTTGGTGTTCCCCTTACTGACCAACCATTTAACAAGAATCAGATAGATAGTGAAAGTGAAAGTGAACCTGAGTTAGAAAAAACTCAATCAAGGTCAGATCTTTGCAAGAATGATCAGGTGCAATCAAAGATAGTCCCAGCAGAAATCCAAAAGAACACATTTATTTCTTTGGACTCATCTCAGGGTCTAGTCTGTGGCAGAGGACTTGGCGTGAATGGTGGAAGTGCTGCTGACTCACCATATAAAAATGCTATTAGCAACAAACATGACACATCTTTGCGAGAAGACATAAACATTTTGCCCACTTCAAGTGTGAATGATGATAGTCAAAGCATGAAGATGGTATGTTTCATCTTCATCATATTGAGAATTCTTCTAAGTATCTTGTCTTTTTATGTTACTATTTTTTGAACCTATTATATGAAATCCCATTATTGGTTGATACTTTTTAAAAAGGAAATTTTGTTGCTCTTATGGCATGTATTCTATACGTTGTGATACTCCCTCCTGCAGCCTGCCCTTCAATAGACAAAAGAAAAACAGGAACAAACAAATAATTTTAGATTCTAAATTTCAGAATGGTTTTATAATACTTGTAAGATGTGCAATCCAAGATCACATTTGGATTTTTGATAGGTATCAAGGATAACTATGAGCACAATGTGATCAACATGCTATTCATGTTCCTGTTTCTTACAGTAGTCAGAAATGTGATATTACCAGTTTTTATATGTTCTGAGTGGCATTTATTTATTTATGACTGGTGTTACTGACTGACTGGAGACTGGGGGTGGATTTGGGACAGGACAAAGTAAAAGAAACACCAAATGTAAATTTCAGCGGGATGAGTAAATTATCAAATTCTCCTACACCGAGGTCTCTAATCGCCCCAACTATAGTGCATGTATCAAGGCCTGAGGAAGTTGAAAATGCAAGGAAGGATCTTCCAATAGTAATGATGGAGCAGGAGATAATGGAGGCTGTTAATGACCATTCCACTGTTATTATATGTGGAGAGACTGGGTGTGGTAAAACCACCCAAGTTCCACAGGTGGGGTTATTATCATATTATTGTTGTTATGTTTATATGTATTTTATATTCTTGATCCCTTGAAGCTCCTAATTCTGCATTTTGGTTGACATGTTGCAGTTTCTTTTTGAAGCCGGCTTTGGTTCAAGCTTCTCTTGTGTCCGAAGTGGTATAATTGGTGTTACTCAACCTCGTCGTGTTGCAGTCCTTGCGACTGCTAAGCGAGTGGCATATGAGCTTGGTCTACATTTAGGTAAAGAGGTCGGGTTTCAAGTTAGGTATGACAAAAGGATCGGTGAAAGTTGCTCCATCAAGTTCATGACAGATGGAATATTACTACGGGAACTTCAGGTTCTTTAAGCAACCGATCTTGTTAATGCTATCATGATTTGAGCAACTATGCATCAAATAATAAGTTTCTCTATTTGGGTTTCTATTAAGGTTGGGTTCTGTTTTCATATTGATACATATACTGTTTGGATGATTGAACCAGTGATTAGAACCATTCAGTTTTTAGCTTCTCAGCTAAATCAGAAATTGTTTAGCCATTTGATTATCCTTGGCAACTTCTGATCTGAATTTTCTAGCAGGTATAATCCTTGAAGAATGACCTAAAATCTAGATGGTTCCGATCATTGTAAAATATATCCTTGGGTAGCCCTAGGAAGGATATGTGCACTTTTCTTACAATAAGGACATCCTTAACGTAGAAAAATTCAGTATATATATGTATGGGTTAGGATCCTGGGACAAACTATTTTACGCATAATTACGACATTTCTCTACAATTTAGTAAATGTTTTACATGAATGGTTTTGAAGGGAACCTACAAAATAGATGGTTTTATATATTGGGAACACATTGTGGGATGAGCCGAACAGCGTGGTTCTCTTCTTAAAAGAAAATCCCTTTTAAGTTTTGACTATTTGTATATATCTTAAGTCTTAGTAGAGATCTCTCTCTCTCTCTCTCATTTTTTTCCTCCTCACTCACATTAGTAGTTGGTTTCTCTTATCTTATCCAAGAACGGAAAAAAGGATAAAAATGCTTTGACAAGCTGCAGTATTAATTTGATATGCATATATAATGGGCAATGGGTACCCATTGGGCTTAATGGACTGCTAGTGGACGGTCAATAGGGAATCATATTGGTACTGCCTTGGATGTGTCTCAAGGCTTAGACGGGCTGTGTGTGGGTCGGTGTCTGAGGATTTGTGTGAGGTACCAACCCTATAAAATATCATATTAATACTGCAGCTTGTCATTAGTCTTCATTTTTATCCTTTTTTTTTTGTGTTTTTGGGATAAGATGAGAGAAACCAGCTAGATTTTTGGATACTGTTCCCCTTTACTAAAAGTACTTGTACTTGCACAATTTAATTTTGCATCAAGGCACGCAAATGGCCCGGTTTTATTCAGCCCTGAACTGAATTTCTATTGGTTTTGGTTTTCACTCTGTCAATTGTACAAATATTGATCATTACTTCCTGGGATCTGTTTCCAACTTTTTTTCTTTGGTACTAATCTTTTATCATGTCACCGTTTTTATGAAATTTTATGGAGTTTAGTTAGATTTAGTTATCCTTGTCCATGTACTTAAACCAAAGCTCTTTATTGTACAGAATGACTTTTTGCTGAAGCGATACTCTGTCATAATTCTTGACGAGGCTCATGAGCGGAGCTTGAACACTGACATTCTTATCGGAATGCTTTCACGCGTAATTCGTGCTCGCGAGGTGAAGCTCCATAGTGTTGATCATGAAAATATTTGTTAGTCAAGGTTTTTGAACCATTTTTCGTACTCATTTGCATGTGATGGCAGGAAAAATATGCAGAGCAGCAACGGGAGGTGCTTTCAGGAAGAACTATAAGTACTGGCCAACAGATTT
Organism: Prunus avium; assembly: GCF_965620075.1. Taxonomy (NCBI): domain Eukaryota; kingdom Viridiplantae; phylum Streptophyta; class Magnoliopsida; order Rosales; family Rosaceae; genus Prunus; species Prunus avium. Next base: position 18,742,928 of record NC_142284.1, on the reverse strand, counting down.
TTCCATTGAAGCTTGTTCTGATGAGTGCCACCTTGCGAGTGGAAGACTTCATGTCTGGTAGAAAGCTGTTTCACAATCCTCCGCCAGTTATAGAAGTTCCCACCAGACAATTTCCTGTAACCATTTACTTTTCAAGCAGAACCAAGGAAGAGGATTATATTGGGCAAGCATGTAAAAAAGTCTTGGCAATTCACAAGACGCTGCCACGCGGGGGCATACTTGTCTTTGTCACTGGGCAGAGGGAAGTAGAGTATTTGTGTCGAAAGCTACATAGAGTTTCGAAGGAACAGTTTAAAAAAACATCTGAAGGGGATATTAGGAGTGATGTCACTGAAGTTTCTGAAAGAAGTTCTACTGAGGAAATAGACATGAAGGAGATCAATGAAGCATTTGAGGTTCATGGAAATTCAGCTGACCATCAAACTGACAGATTTAGCTATAATGATGAAGATCAGTTTGATATAGATGACGATGAGTTGGATGATTCATATGATTCAGAAACAGAGAGTGAACTGGAAATTATTGGTGAGTATGGTGACTCATTGATCCAAGCTAGCCCGGAAATTGATGGTGATGTTGAAAATGTTTTAGGAGAGGAAGGGGGCATTACTCAACTGAAGGCCGCTTTTGAAGCTTTAGATGCAAAAACTTCATTTAACTTCAACTCTGATGAGAAACAACCTATTTCAGTTACTCCAAATGCTTGCCACAACCAATCCAATCCTAGCATGGGAAAAAAGAGTGGAGTTGAAGAGAATACTTCGCCAGGTACATTGCATGTTCTCCCTCTTTATGCCATGCTCCATGCGAAAGATCAGCTTCGTGTATTTGAAGAAGTCAGGGAAGGAGAACGGCTCGTTGTTGTGGCCACCAATGTGGCTGAAACATCTTTAACTATACCTGGGATAAAGTACGTTGTCGATACTGGAAGAGAGAAAGTGAAAAGGTACAATTCCTCAAATGGCATGGAAACATATGAAGTACAGTGGATAAGTAAGGCATCAGCTGCTCAACGTGCAGGAAGAGCTGGAAGAACCGGGCCTGGATACTGTTACCGTCTGTATTCTTCTGCAGCATATAGTAACATTTTTCTTGACTTTTCTCTGGCTGAAATATCTAAAGTCCCTGTTGATGGTGTTGTACTTTACATGAAATCCATGAATATTGATAAGGTGGGTCCAAAATGTCTCCTGGCCAAACTTTAAGCTATTAATATGCAATTAAACATTTTGAAGTTTTCTTTCAGTAGCTTGATTTGGGTGGTGGTGATATAGTTTAACTTCACAAGATTTTCATGTGCAGCCCACTGACTATACGTAAAATTGACAATACTGATCTCATTGGGGTTAGGTTTGGGGTTCTGAACCTGTTGATTTTTGAGTCTTAGTGCTTGTAGATGTATCATTCATCTTCTAATGTTCATGGTTTTGGATGGTTCTTACTAAGTTCTTGGGCAGCGTTGGCTTGTTTCACCTGAAAGTATGCTCTATTTTGTTAACATTATGTTATTTAGAGATCTTGTGTGTCATCTTTTACGTCTGGACTGCTGTTATAGTATATGACCTTTTTTTTGTGTCTATCCCAGGTATCCAATTTTCCATTTCCAACTCCTCCAGAGGGTGCTGCCTTGGATGAAGCTGAGCGTTGCTTAAAGATCCTTCAAGCACTTGACAGCAATGGAAGACTGACACCTTTAGGGAAGGCCATGGCTGATTTTCCCATGAGTCCTCGCCACTCTAGGATGCTCCTTACCATTATTCGAGTAATGAGTAAGGAGAAGAGTTACTCTAGGGCTAATTTAGTGCTAGCATACGCAGTTGCAGCAGCAGCTGCTTTGAGTTTGTCAAATCCTTTTGTCAGGCAGTTTGAAGATAGTGACACAAAAAGCCAAGACTTAGATGAGGACGGAAATTCCAGTGGGACTGTGAACATTGAAGTTATGGACAAGCAAGAGAAGTTGAGAAGGAAGAAACTAAAAGAAACTGTAAAAATGTTTCGTGAAAAATTTTCTAATCCCAGCAGTGATGCTCTGTCTGTAGCTTATGCTTTGCAGTGCTATGAACTTTCGGAGAGCCCAGTGGAATTCTGTAATGTCAATGCTCTACACCTGAAAACAATGGAGGAAATGTCCAAGCTGAGAAAGCAACTACTCCAACTTGTCTTTAACCAAAGTGGTGTTTCTGATGGGCAGAAGGATTTTTCATGGATTTTTGGAAGTCTAAAAGATGTAGAAAATGTTTGGAGGGTTTCCCATGATAAGAACCCACTATTATTGTATGAGGAAGAGCTCCTAGGTCAAGCTATCTGCGCTGGTTGGGCAGATAGGGTTGCCAAACGCATTAGAGGAAGTTCCGGGTTATCTTTAGGAGATAAAAAAGTTCATGCAGTTCGGTATCAAGCCTGCATGGTTAAAGAGATTGTGTTCCTCCACCGTTGGTCATCTGTTTCTAATTCAGCCCCTGAGTTTTTGGTATACAGTGAGTTGATACAGACAAGACGTCCGTACATGCACGGTGTTACTAGTGTGAAATCAGAATGGCTTGTTGAGTATGCTCGGTCTCTATGCACTTTCTCTGCACCCCTAACAGATACCAAACCTTACTATGAGCCTCTAACTGACCAAGTATTACATTATGTCATTCCAGCCTTTGGTCCTCATTTATGGGAGCTTCCATCACATAGTATTGCAATTAGTAATTATGCATTTCGAGTGGCAGTTTTTGCTTATGCTTTGCTTGAAGGCCAGGTTTTGCCATGTTTAAGATCTGTTCATAAGTATATGGCAGCCCCTCCTGCTAGTGTTTTAAGGCCAGAGGCAGCAGGTCAAAGACGGGTTGGGAGTCTTTTGGCTAAGCTGAATAGAAAAAAGATAGACAACTGTGCTATGTTAAGAGAGGTCTGGAAGGAGAATCCCAAGGAATTGCATCCAGAAATCATGGACTGGTTTCAGGAGGGTTTCCACAATAATTTCAAAACTCTTTGGTCACATATGCTTAATGAAGTAATTTTAGAGCCCCAAGATCGATTCCCGAAGACATCAAAGAGAGTTAAAGTGAAAAAATAAATTGCTGGTATGGAAGTTTGGCCAGCATACTGACATCTTATTGTTTCTCTATATAACATAATTATAATTCTGTGATTTAATGGGAAAAATAGCCAGAAGGAATGATCAGCCACTGTATCTGTATGGAGATGCATTGACCTTGATGTGCCCTCTGACTGAAGCTTCTGCAGTTAGGTAATCCGCTCTAAATGTAGACCCTTTTCCAGTGAAATATAGGAAGGAAATGTATAGGAGAAAAGAGAGAAAGAAGGGAGGAGGAAGGGGAGGGATGGCTGAGGGACAATGTACATGGAATGGTACTGAAAATGGAAATCAAAAGTTAAAACTAGAAACATTATAGCTTTCATTTTGAAGTTTTTATTTCACGAATTCCCCTTCATCTCTCCCTTATTCCCTCTGCCCTTCTTCCCTCCTTCCTCCCATACATTTACCCTCCATCTTTTAGTGGAAAAGAAAAACGCAAAAATTTAAGTGTTTCCAAACAGGCACTTATTTTTCATCTGTTTTTCCACAGGTTTCAGAGAGGATGATGATGACAAATATTGGCCCCACAATTGGGAATCAGAACGACACGAGCACGATAAAGAGCATCCTCCAGGTCATCAATCCAAGCTAAGTGATGAATTTCCAATTCATAAAATCTATACCTTGGTTGAGTTAGACCATGGTTGAGTTTAAGCCCACTGTAATAGTTATCAAAGAACATTTTAGTTTGTTCGTTCGGCATAACAGCTGAGGCTTAATAACCTTCTTGTTTGGACTTTCCATTTCATATGCTTTCTTGAGCTGCTTGAAGAATTTGGTTATTTAGCGTAGATGTGCGGATGGTTTAGTGATATCGATTTTGTTGGACAATTCATTGAGTTAGTGAAGAAGATGCATAAGTAATTTAATGTTTTACATATTTTGGATCTAAGACATTTTAGCGTACCTAGAGGTTTTGACTCTTATCTTTTCTAGGAGGTTTCATTTAATTTATTTAGCTTTTTAATATTTCAAAGCTACTTTTCCCTCTCAATCTCAAATAGTACTTCATTTACTAAACTTTTGTGTCCAATGGAAATTATCTATGGCCTGGATCTTGTTGCTTCTCTTGACTAGAACGGTACTATTCTGATATACAATTGAGTGTGAAGCCAAGCCACACTGTTGTAAGGTGTAAAGTTACAATAAAATGGAAAATAAACATCTGTTCCACATTCTTCTCACTTCCCTTCCTTAACCCTTCTTCATCCCTCTTTTCTTGCATGTATTCCCTCTATCTCGAATAAAAATAAAAACTAAAAACGAAAACCAGGGTTGAAATTCTGGATGAAACTGACATGAAAAAGATAGCTAAGACAGCATTGTACAAAAGGAAATTTGAAATAGACAGCAGCAAAGAATCTAAAGACAGATATAGCAAAGACAAATCGAAAGTTACTGCACTCTAATTACTTTGATCTCATAATCGGAACATCATGCTACTTAAATACATCCCAATGTATTTTGGAATTTTGGAATTTTGAGATACATTCCAATTTCGATCCAAATTTTCTTGAAAATTTTCGACTTCAGAAGTGGGATTTGATTTGGGCATGCAGAAGTTGAAAATTTTCAGATCGAAACTGCCCAAATCGGAATTTCTTATTCAACTTGCACCCCAAACTCTGGCGACTCGGGTTATATATTAAAGTAAAACTATGTTCTGGATCGCAATAATTTAACAATGATAGATTTTTAGTGGACTTGTATTCATTTTCCAAACTTAATATGACAAGCTTAGGGACTCGAGAGACCTTTGCCCTCTTCTCTGAGTTGAAGGCTACAGATTCTTCATTAACATATCATATTTCCTAATTTTCACCTCTGATAGCACACTATTGTCAAGTTGAAATTGTCTTTTCTCCCTCACCATCTGATCGAAGCAAAAGCTCACACAACCTAGTTAGAAATATTGATTTGATTTTATGGGAATTGGGCATACGGATCGCTACAGTAGCTGCACGTGCCATTCGCGAGGTGTTTCTGACGGATTTGGATGAAATTGTGAAAAAACCAACAGCAGGGGCAAAATCGACAAATAAATTTAATACAATGGCTAAATTGGCTGAAAAATTAATTCAGGGTGATAATTTCTACAGTCGAAATAGTTCAGGGGGTATTCGACAGTTTACCCTACTAGTAATTAGTATAAAACTTATTTCAATATACAAAGAAAAACTGAAACATATTGTTACTCTTAAAATTTATATATAAAAGATTTGGGAATTAAACAAAGTTCAAATTGCTGCCACTACAAGTGCAAAACTAATCAACGATACTCATTGCAATTCAGTAATCTATTATTTGGAACTGCTCTACCGGTTCGGACACTGCATTTGGACACAATATTCAACTCATTTAGCTCGTCGCTTAATTGGGGCATTGCAACGAAATCCATTTTCAGCAGCAAGATATCAAACAAAACAAACTAGCAGAAAGCACACTTCAAAACTGGTAATTGCATTATAATGAAGCGGCAAGTCTAAATTCCCATAATTGAAAGAAATAAACTAACACCATCCACCAAACAATTGCAGCATGCAATAACAATTCATTACAAAAGTATTTTAATCACTACCATAAAAGATAAGTTTTCCAATTCTCAACACCTAGAAACCATCTGACATGCTCAGGGTATTCCAGTTCACAGGTCTTGCACACTCAAACCTGCAGACATGAAATAACATTTACCCCTTCAATCAGCCACAACAAATTCAACAAAAACCCAGTATAATATCAAATAAGATAAACCAAAAAAAAAAAGTTGCCTAAAACATTTAACAAACAACTCAATTGCATAAAAAAAAAAGGCTCTAAAAAATAAATAATATTACTTGCATCCTAACAGGTGAAAGGAAAAATGGGTGACCTAAAAACATATCTACAGTACTATAATATGTGTATGAACATACTTTCACAACCCATAAAATTCCATTTGCACAATAAATTGTGGAAAAATTATAGAGGTTTGTGAAGAATTCAGTTGATATCTTGATGCCTAAATCACTATAAACAAAACATACAAAGCTAATAACTTTTAGGACATACAATAGCATCATTACCTGCTTCTAAACAGATAATAGTGTTTTCATAACATTTTACCTGGAGGAAGAGACTGCTTCAACTTGTCAGCCTTCTCTGAGTCAAACACACAAAGTGTGTACAGGTACTTGGAGCAACGAACCTTGAACTTGACCGCATCTTTGCTTCTCTTGATTTTCACCGAGCGTGCATCTTTCCTTCTTGCAGTGAGAAGGAAATCTTTAATCTCATGGATTTGCTTAGGCTGTGGAGAAAACAACAAACATGAACTCTTAGCACCAAAGAGTAACAAGTAAAACAATAAAGGAATCCAATATCAGCAAACAAGATAATAACCATAGCAGCCAACATTAACAAATAAATGTAACAGAACAAAAAAACCGAATATTCCAAAACAATCAAACAGGCATCAAATTAGAAGTAACGAGACATCAGAAAACATAATACAGGAGTTTAGCCAGAATATGAATCAACTAAGATTGATAATATCATCACTGATGTAGTGTAATCAGGAGATGATGGGCAATAAGATGAAATTCTATACAACATTTCTATTGAGGGTTCAAGACAATCTTAACATTGTGAATTTTGACAGTTGTCTCTTACTAGCATAGAATCCAGAGTCTACAAAAAGGCCTGGAAGCTAAGAACAGAGCCACTGAACCAAATCACAATACTATGAATTATCATTTTAAATGCAAACATGAATTATCGAAAAACATTCATTTATCTAAATATAAATTTAAATATTATTCAAAGATATTCCACTTAACCTCGCCCATCATCCTTCGAACATTTCCTTCATTCCCTCTATCTAGACTCTGAATTTTCATTCACACTTTGCAGTCAGAAAGATACTAAAGACTACTACTTTTTTTTTTATAATAATTCTATATTGGATTATACTCCTACCAATCCATACCTAAAATGCACCTCATCAAAGGCTTTTTTCAGAAATCCATGAATCTCCATTTATTTGGAAAACACAAGCAACTACTACCATACTGAAATGGATTAAAACTAGAAAGTGCAAATAGCACATAATCTTCAGTCCAGGTCCAAAAACACCCAAACAAGAAAAATTGAAGGAAACCCATTTCACTACATGGATCGATTCACACATAAAAATACCAGAGCATACACTTAAACGTGTGTCTATACGTATACACACACACATATTTATATACATGTCAGTAAGTGCAAAGTTAAGTGTATATATCAGATGTGTGTATATGCATGCATACATCTATAAGTTTACAAACATGTTAATCAACGCAATAAAGGGAGAAATGAAGATACCATTCTGACGGCGGAGAAGCTTTTCCTTCTTCTCCTGGTAAAGGCAGATCCAGACGAACCAAGCCGCGTTGTGTGTTCTGAGCTAGATTTATACCTCAAGGTGCAAGAGGCTCCTTTAACCCTAGAAAAATTGGGTCGAATTACCTTTTGTAACCCTGCCCAACCGGGTTCTGCAATGGGCTTTTCTGGCCGAGTAGTTTCGCGGGTCAACACATATTAATAGGCTTTTATTACCCTCTCCCACTGGCCCACCTTCAATTCTGATGATTTTATTCATTGGGCTCACATTTCTTTTTACTAGCCTCTTCGCACGCGCTTCTGCACCTGCGAGAGATTTTTTTTAAAAAAATTAAAATTTATTTTAGAATTAAAAAAGATAATGGGTAGTTGTGTTCCATACAAATAGGCCATTATCTGATTTTTCTTTTCATTTTAATTTTTTTAAATAAGAAAAAATGTGAATTTACCATATTATCCTCATTTAATTAATCATTTCAATTCTTAATATTTGCATTAACTAAGAATTTTCTAGTATTTTGAATGTTTCACCATTCTCTGCCTTTTGCTTTATATATATAGATACTACCGACATTTATCACAAAATGTACTTAAAGTTTAGGTATGGTGACAGGGCACAGAGCCAGGTATGACAATACTATCCCCATCCTCACTCTCCATCCCCGCTCGCAATCCATTCGCCCATCCCCTCCCCCCCACCTCTATCCTCAATAAGAATTTTTGAGAAATTCACATACCCATCCCCCTTGGGGTTATTTCCCAAATCTGCATCGAATTGCCGATTTATTTACTTTTAAATAATAAAAAACTTATCCTATATTATTACACTAATTTAACCTTAAATTATTATTTAACTCAACTACACACAATCATCTCAACTTATTGGGCCGCGTTTAGGGATGGGGTATCAATACTATCCTCGGCCTGTCTCCAACTAGTGATTTCGAAAATTCGGAGATAGGCGTACATGTCCCCGATTTTACCCTGAAATCTCCCCCCATTAAGGTGAAGGACCCAATGGGGATTTTTTTCATCCCTAAACTTTGAGAAGAATATATATGTATATATATATATGCCTTAGTCTGAGAAGGTTTAATCCTCTTTCTTTTCGATATGTTATTATACACGATAACTCTTGTACATCACAAAGAATAAGGTTTGTTGGAAATAAAATAAAATAACAATTGCTCAAATGTGCTCCAATAAAATTATGATATCTCTCTCTCTCCAACTTAGCTCGAATTATATTCCCCATCAGCCCACTAGCTAAGGCTTTTTATAGTTGGTTACACCTCAAAGGCATTAAACCAATTGCAATAAAATCACATGAAATTGCTTGTCCCTTTTTGCAAACAATTTTCTACCATTAGATGCAGCATGCAATGTAAATTAAAAGCTTTAAAAGCTCAACGGCAAATAACCAATTAAATACAAAACCAACTCAAGGCTAAATACAAAATGAATACACCAAATGAAGACCAAAAAATTAGTCAACCTAAAACTGATGCATAAATACACCAAAGGGTTTTTAAATCAAAACGAAGACATGAAAATGGCAATTGTGGCCTGAATCTTGATTTGGTACATCATTGTGAGAAGGAATAGAAGACCTAGAAGAGGTGGGAAAAAGGGTTACGAGTCCCTTCCTTCTAGGTTAGGGTTTTAGAAAAGTCTATTGCGGCTACTAGGGTTTTGCATACTCTAGTGGATTGCGGCGCACGGTGACTGAAAAGAAGAGCTTCCTAGTCTATGAGTGAAAGGGAAGGTGTTGCTTCGATTCAGCTGCACCAAAATGGATTCAGCTGCATCCTCAACTTGTGATGCTCGCAAGTGCACGAGCCGTTCGATAGTATAGCATATGTAAGTGCGAGGTCGATCCCATGAGGATTGGTGATTGAATGATCCAATTCATTTTCCCTACACAAAACAGAAATGGAAAAGAAAATAAATAAAACAAGAAAAAAAAGAAATAACTCAAGCAAATAAGTTCCCAAGTTCAATTAGATTAACGGATTGATTCTAGCTAAAGTATGATTAAGCCATGGTGTTTGGTCATAACCTTGTGTTCCTAATTCCCTAATTTGATCATTTGTTGTCTAACCTAAAATTAAGCATTAGGAACCCATTAAGCATAGAAGAACAATTTAAACAACCAAGCATGTATCTAATCCCTGTTGTCGAATGTCCATACATACTCTTCCTATTCATAGTTCAATTCGAATTAAAGCATAGTGTCTACTCTTAATTCAAACCAAGATAGCTAACCTGCAAGCCTAAATGGTGATCAATCATTCAAACTAGCATATTAACTTATAAGCATAATGAATAAGAACAAAAATCATAATTGAAACTTGGAAACTAATTAAACTTGAATACTTAAGAAAGAATGTACATTACAAATAAAAGTAAAGTGGAACTAAGAAAACTTGAAGGAAAATTTAGTAAACTCATTTTGTTACAACAATTTACAACTTGAAAGGAAACTAAGAGAATTTGAGGGAGAGAAGGGAAGGGAGCTCTAGAGAAGTGTTTGAGAGCTCCCCCCCCTTGGGGTGTGTTTTGAAGCTTGAAGGCTTCTCTATTTATAGGGCTAAGAGGGAGGAACAGTATGATGAAATCCAACACCACCATTCCTCTTTTAATACAACCCATAACTCACACTTCATCTTGTCTATGTTAGTGTGGTTGGAATCAATCTCATCCCATACTTCTTTTGCTGAACCTCAAGCTTTCTTCACATGGGTTCAAAGGTGTTCAATTGTGGTTGCCTTTTGCTGCCAACCCATGTGGTCTTCTTTTGGTTGTTGAACAAAAACGAGTCTTCTGAACCAGACTTGGTGTAGGAAGGCCAGAGGTTTCAAAACGTATTCAATTGGGCTCAAATTTGGATATGTTGTACTAGACACCCATTGGAACAAGTTTCATGAAGATCTTCACCTCATCCAAGCCCCAGAGCATGCTGATCCAAGGCCACGAAGTTGACCTACGAAACTGGGCTGGCAAGGGGCTGTAGCCAAAATTAGTTTGTCTTTAAGCTCTTCTTCCATTCACCCGAATCAGGCCTTAACATGCATGAATTGCATCATTTCCTATCCAAAGCCATCATTGTTACCTAAAGCTTAATGAATTGAAAGATAAACACAAAAAGGATTAAAAGCACAAGTTTAACTAAAAAACATAACCAAATCATAAGCTAGAAGGGTACAAAATGATATACAATTATGAACCAATCAGAAGGCACGGTTGAGAGGCTTTAGACTTGGTGTCTTTGTGTTTTTGCAATTGGCAATTGGTGCTTGGACGTGGCGATGGAGACTGTGGATGAGTTAGTGAATGGGATGACGAGCACTCTGGCAATCTCGAATGCTGAAGAATCGAGGTTTTTGGAATTGAGGAACTCAGAGCGCTGAAGGCTGAGCAGTTCCTCCTGGTGGGGAGACTTCTTACATCCAAATCGATTCATAAGGAGCCGTTCATAGGTACCATGAAGAAGATTTGGCATACCATGGAGGGTTTACGGTGGTCCAACTCAATGATCCTTTGTGGTTTTCGTTCTCTTTCAAAATTGATTTGGATTGGCGGAAGGTTCTGCAAGGGTTGCCCTAGACTTTTGATAGGGCACTGCTGCTGTTAACAGGTACTGATGGAAGTGTCGACCCCTTGCCAATTCCATTGGAATTCCAAAAAATTTGGATTTGGGTTCGACTTATTCCTCCCATATTTTTTACGCCAGCAATGAGGGAGAGATTAAGGAATTTTTTATGTACTTTTGTTAAGGTGGACCGTGGCTTAAACGGGGACTGTTTGTGCCTAATAAATCACGGCCATAAACTAGGCCGAAGGAGCCCCTTTTTCCTCGGCCCTAGCACTTTCTCGAGAAGCTGAAACGCAGCGTTTCAACAAGGTGCTTTGCCTTCCTGAAAACTGAGGAAAAATGCAAAGGCATGATCATCTCGGCCTCGATTATAGGCCGAGGCCGAGGCCGAGCGAAGTCGCGGCCAGAAGTATTAAAGTCAAATCATCACGTGATAGGCAGGGTCCCATGCTTCATTTAATGAAGTAGTGCCTGTTTAATGCAGCAAACCCACTGGCTGCGAATAAGCATTTAATACATGAGGGAAGGTGGGAAGTGATTGAAGTCAGAATTTGGCGACAAGGATCAGAGTGATTAGACGCCAACATTCTCACAAAGCTCTTTGCAGCTTGAGAGATTAGGTGACCAGCCATCAGAGCAATAAATGCGTCTCCACGGCCAGAAGCGCAGAACTCACGATCAAGAACGGCGGCCGAGATTCACCAGGATTTTAAGGGGTCACAACACCTTACTTCACGATCCCAAATGTCGATTGGACTGCCCACTTGCTCTAATCAGGCTCCACCACGCAGGATTTCAGCATCGATTACTCATCCAGGAACCCCTCCTATAAATACAAGACTCAGGACCACGTTCAAAGGGTTCAAACACCAAACAAAAGCCTCCCACGGAGCAACTTATATTTTCCTGTAATGCACTTTCAATATTTTACTTGCTTTTCTAGGAGTAGCGTTAGTATGTAAGAAAATCCATTCATCAATATATCATACGACCCTTGATCTTCAAGGCGCCGGAGCACCATCCTTGTTGTTCGTTCACTCACCCCATATATCATACGACCGTTGCTCACTGAGCAGCGCGCCGGAGCACCGCCCTAAACCCACCAACACCACCACTCGACGGCCTTGTAGTTCAGGCCGTGAACCTACCAGCCGAGACTAGTTCCTCTCTCGGCTACAATCGTTTGATTAGAAGACGAGTTCAAACAAGCGCACCATTTAAATACTTTCAACCACTTCAAACATCTCGACGCACGGTAGACCGTGCTGGCACGCCCGCACACAACCGCACCGCACCCAAAAGCAGGAAACTGCGTGTCAACGCATATCCCCTCGGCCTGGAACCCCAGGCCGTGAGATTTGCGCGGCAGACACTTTTGGCACGCCCGGTGGGATACTTGTCAAAACTTATGGTGGAAACGAGGGCACAGGCAAAGCTCAAAAACAAGGCAGTCGAAATGACTTCTGAGACTCCTGAGTCCACCTCACCAATCACTATCACTGAGACCGAACAATCGGTCGGGATCTCGGCCAGCGTTCCAGTAACGACGGATCGTACGGCCGAGGCCATACAGGAACAGGCAGTAGTGGAGGAGTTAATGTCCAAGCAGGCCTACAGGATAGAAACGTCCTTCATGGCCGCAATGGACAGATTCTCCTCGGAGCTGCGAACGCTTTTTCAAGAGAGGATGCTGGTAACCTCCCCCGCGACACCTCCCAGAGCCGGATCAAGGAGCCAAGAGCGCGAGAGAATCGAGCCTTATGGCGAAACCAGCAGCCTCGGCGTATCAGCCCACGCCCAAGCATCAGGCTACGGCCAGCATCCTTTGCCGCCGACAAACAGCTGGGGGCAGTCCCAGCCCACGTGGGCGAATCCTGGACCAACCCATCTGGCAAAGACAACATGCGGCCCACTCCACGCTTTAGCCAAAGCATTAGGACGGAGTAGCCCTGCGGTGTCTACAGCCGAGCAATTCGGCCCAACCCATAACTTGACCGACCAGGTGCCGTCCGACCAGGGCAACGCAACCGAAGTATCACCACAACAATACGATCAGAAAGGTTTGACTGCTGCATTACCGGTGCAAATACACGATCCGGCCATTCTGACGGTAACGCAGACTCACCTAGCTTCCGATTATAATGCAGATCAACAAAACCAGGGGGCCATACCTTGGTGGCCAGCGGACCAAGTGAACCTCTGTCAAACCCACGGCATTCCTCCGAAACTACCCGGCTCGGTCGCAGCGGCCGAGCCCTTTGCTCAAACGGCCCAGCAGGAATGGCCGCGAAACGTTGCGCAGCAAAGTAGGCCGTTTCGAGGGTTTCAGTTCGAAGACATTCGGCCTATCTTGAAAGACGATTTAATACAGGGGGAGCTGGGGGCACCAAATTACCCAAGGCCGTGCCTGTCAAGGGAACCTAGTGATGCGCACGATTTATTTCCTAAGGTTTTCTGGGCACGCCGCATCGCAAAAAATTCGGCCGTGGGTACAACTCCTTATGTCTTGGCCAACGGCCATGACCCTGGTAAACTATTAAAGCGGAGGGTTCGATTTCTTCAAAGTATCGGGCAGCATGGCCAAAAGAAGAAGGACTACTCGCGAATGATGCCCAGGAGTTCAGAGAATTCAGAACAATCGAAACTCGACGCCTACAACTCGGCGCAAGTTCAAAAGAAGATGGCGCCGAGGACCTACGACAAAAAGGTTAAGAAAAAGAAAAGGAGGTAGGTGAGCGAGTTAAATAAACGGTGCGGTCAGTAATAAGCGAAAAGACATGCATTCGGTCATTCAGAAAAGAAGGGGCTCCACCCTATTTTTTTAGTTTGAGAAGTTATCTATACAAAAAGTTAGAACGACCAGTTGAGGCCGAAACAATACATATATACGTATATCTGTGTACGGTACAAAAGATAGGAAATAGATGTGTAGATAAAATAAAATGTATGTGTATACTTATTACATCCCAAAAGAAAAATAAATAGTTAAAAGCAGCCGCTTTTCGCTCGCCTAGACCCCCTCGCTGAACATCCCCCAGATTAGGCAGGTAATCCTTCTCCAAGAGATGTCCCCGCCATTGATGTCCGCCTGCCACCTCGCCCGGATCAGCTTCCGCTCGGCCAGCGCCTTTTTCGTCTCATTCGCCGCTTTGAGGATTTGCTTGCCCGAAGATTTCAGATCAGCCCCGGTCGCAACTGCGCCATCTCGGCGTTGGAGTATGAGATCTCGGCGAGCCTGGAGCTCGGCAATCTGGGCCTCGACCTGCGCAAGCTCTTCATTCTCTCGTTGAACAACGAGGTCATTCTCTTTCAGCCGGGCCATTACAGGGTGGACTTGTTCTTTGATTACCTCCAGATCTTGCTCGAGCGAGCTCCCTTCGGCCATCCTCATAACGGCTTCAGCGTACCGGCCGATCATCTCCTCGCCTTCGGCCAGACGGGCTTGCAGTTCATCCAGCTGAGCCGAGTCGAGCAGACCGAGCGCCATGGCCGTAACCAAGCAAGTCCTAAACTCCATAATCGCCCCGGTAGCGGTCATTTGTTGGACGTCAAGGAGAAGGAATTCTCGGAGCCGTTCGATGACGGTCTTGGAATCCTCGTCCAGGGGAGCCGGGGCCGAGCTACCTCCTTCCACATGGAGGCTGGCGTATAGCTCCTCGAGATCATCAGAGGAGGTGGCCTCCTACACATAAGAGAGAGGTTAAGTAAGAAACAACCGGCCAGGACATAAGGAGATGACTAAAAAGGGTCGACTAAATACTCACAACGAGCGAGAGGTCGGTCATGACTGCCGAGGTAGTTCGCAGGAGACTCGGCACACTCACGACCGTGGCTCCAGTTCCCACCGGCTCGGCCACGACGATCGAATCCTGGGACGACGGCGCAGGGGGCATGGTCACAGCAACCGTGGATAGCGTCAGCGACGGCTGGAAGAAAAAGTTCGATCAGAAACATAGTGCAAAATTCTAAAAAGAAAACAGCTAAGTCAGGCCTAAGGAAAGCGAACTCTTACTGAGCGAAAGACAATGCCGCTTGGACGACGAGGAGTGGACGGTAATGGCTCAACTGGCACGAGAGAGGCGGCCTCTTCGATGACCTCCTCGGCATCCTCGTCGACAGCTTCCTCGGCAACCTCCTCGGCGACCTCCTCGACGGTTTCCTTGGCTATCTCCTCAGAAGGCGGCACTTCTGCGGACGCAGACCCAACATCCAACATCTCAACCACTGCCTCGACCAGCTCCTCGGTCGTAACTTCCTCCTCGACCACTCTCTGGGCAGCGGCCGCTTCCTCTTCGTGCGGCATCTCGGTCGCAGCCTCCTCCTCGACTATCACCACGTCTTGAGGAACTAGCCAGATTACCAAAATGCATAAAAAGGGGGGAAGGAGGTGACTTAGAAAATAAAGAAAGGAAAAAGGAGGCCAAGGAGAAATACTAGCGGCCACAGGGGGAGTTTCCCTTACGATCACAGGAGGGACTTCCTCCTCACTTCCACCTTCCGAAAAAGTGAAGAGGGTCCTCTTCCTCGGTCACTCCACTGTCGCCGGCTCTACCACGGAGAG
The DNA here is from genome assembly GCF_965620075.1 of Prunus avium. Classification (NCBI taxonomy): domain Eukaryota; kingdom Viridiplantae; phylum Streptophyta; class Magnoliopsida; order Rosales; family Rosaceae; genus Prunus; species Prunus avium. The sequence goes on along the minus strand of NC_142284.1, from coordinate 18,727,325 downwards.
ATGAGATAACTAAGGACCAAGTAGCTTTGAGAGGCCGGCAGAGAATAATGATAGAAAAATAAATCGAGCAAGGCTTACCAGGGGCAGCAGTCGGGCGAGCCGACGGGGAGGACGACACGGTCCTGTGCGCCAGCGTCTTTCGCGCCCCCACCACAGGCGTCGCCTTGGGAGCTGGGGCCGCGGTCGAGGCTGGGGCCACCGTCGGAGCTGCGATCGTGGCTCCAGCCGAAGGAGGGGCTATTACCTTAGGAACGGCCACGGCCGGGGTACTCGGTCGAGGGGGCCCGACTGATACCTTCTTCACTTTGGTGCCTTTGGGGGTAAGAGGGTCCCAATCAGCATTTTTTAGGGCCACCCTCGCGGCCTCTTCAACAGGCTGAATAAATCTGGCCGAGATACACTCTTCGTACCAGACCCTTCCATCTTCGTCATACGCATTACGGCGCGACCAGGGCGTCAGAGTCAGGAAGGTCATCCCCTGTTAAAGCTGGAAGGTTATGCCAGCCACGCCTTGTTGCTGAGAGACATCGGCCCTCCATGACGAGAGCCGGTTGGTTGACAGAGGAGGGAGTGGGGCCGTCTGGATTAGGCCGAACTGTCGCGCCACGAAGTTTGGCAGATAAACCTCGGCCCCGGCCTTGGACATGCCGCAGTGAAGGTCGCGCGTAACCAGGAAGGAGCCCCAGATCTCCTTCAGATCGTTCTCCGTCTCAACATCAGGAATGACGGAGAGGTCGTGAGTCAGGAACCGGGGGAACGGCCGAGTAAGGCAGACTCGGAACTGCGTACCAGTTCTCTCAGTCAGGCCATAGAAGAATTTGTAACAGAGGGCCGAGGTGTTATGCCTCCTAGGAGCTCGGGCAAATGCATTGGTCAGCGGCTCGGCGTCGTTAATATTAGCCGTCGCCCTCAGCTCTGGGAAGTAGGCTTGCAGCCAGAACTGGAAAGCCCACAGCGGACCGCCGTGCTTCGGTTTCATTCCATCAGTAACGATGTCATGAAGCGTACGGTAGATATGGCCGAGAAGGAATGGGCCGAGCCCTAGCCTGCCGCCCTGCGCAAGATAATCGGCCGCATGAGCAAACTCCAGGGTGACCTTGTTCGCCTGGGTGCAGAACACAAACTTGCACAACCAGTACAGCAAGAACGCGGCGTGTTCAACCTCGCCGAGAGGGGCAATGATGTTGTCTTCAGCGCTGTCCTTTATGCTGAAGTTGCTGTAGAAGCTGGAGTAGTTGAGCATATTCTTCGCCTTGTTCCCGGCGACTCTCGTGAGAGCGGGCCACATGGCTTTAAAGCTCTCTTCCACCTCAGGAGCAACGAGTGCGGCGTTCACTTCCACACCGAGAGGAGAGAGGCCAAACAGGGCGGCCATGTCCAGCACGGTCGGCGTCATCATGCCGAACCGAAAGTTCATAGTATTGGTGGCCGACGACCAGAAGCACAAGGCCGCGGCCAAGAGCGACCAATCCATGACGAGCGGCTGATCAAACAACTTGATCAAGTGGTAGATGCCTTGATCTTTCCATTGCTTGCCGAAGAAATGCTCCATCCTCGGCAGCCACTTCTCCCAGTCCGAGGTCACGGTCGGCCATTGCTGCTGCGGCCTGACAACGTTCCAATCTTGGAAGTCCCCCCCGTCAAAGGCCGAGTGGTCTACCAGGTTGTTCTTCAAGTGGGCCACAAGCCTCTCTGGCATTCCGCCATCAATGGAGGGGCCGAGGAGGCAGGAATCAGTAGGGGCACCATCGTCATCAGTCCAGTGCGCGATGATGTTGGGGAGGATCGAGCCCTGGATGTCTCGGCAGATTGCCTCGAACTCAGTATGGAAAGCTTGGGACCGAGCTTCGACAGATGTGGAGGTACTGGAGGCCATTGAAGCATATTTAAATCGAGTGTCTGAAGAGGAAAGGCGAAAGAAGGTGATGAACGTGAAGAACACTGGAAGGAAGTCCTGAAAAAGGAGGGGGGTTTGTAGGTTCTGGAAAGGGCGAAATTCAAAAGGAAATCGTGTTTTCAGGCAAGAGTTTTTTTGGTAAACCTGGAGGTTCGAGAGCTTGATAGGCTTGAGGGTTGGAGAGAAGGGTTTTGACAAAGCTTGGGCATCTGAGAATTCTGAAAGCATAAGGAGAGAGCAGGGAAGTTTGGGTTTTTATATTGGCGCTAGAATTCGAAACGAAAGGGCGTGTCTCTCTCGAGAGGCGTAACGTTCTGTCAGTACACTCAACAGGCGCAATGACGTGTCAAAAGCCCAGAGGCCGTCGCTTCCTCTGACAAAGCGAAGCGACGCCCTGGGCCATAATGACCTACACGACGTGCTTGAAGCATTAAATGCGCCGATTGACATGCGCATTTAATGCCCCAGTTGTCAATCACTTCAGAAGGAGTGCAAAGGGTCCATCCCTTGGCATCCATTCGGCCCCTACCTATGCCGAGGCCGAAGAATCCAGGGATGTGGGGGCAATGTTTGTGCCTAATAAATCACGACCATAAACTAGGCCGAAGGAGCCCCTTTTTCCTCGGCCCTAGTACTTTCTCGAGAAGCTGAAACGCAGCGTTTCAACAGGGTGCTTTGCCTTCCTGAAAACTGAGGAAAAATGCAAAGGCATGATCATCTCGGCCTCGATTATAGGCCGAGGCCGAGGCCGAGCAAAGTCGCGGCCAGAAGTATTAAAGTCAAATCATCACGTGATAGGCAGGGTCCCATGCTTCATTTAATGAAGTAGTGCCTGTTTAATGCAGCAAACCCACTGGCTGCGAATAAGCATTTAATGCATGAGGGAAGGTGGGAAGTGATTGAAGTCAGAATTTGGCGACAAGGATCAGAGTGATTAGACGCCAACATTCTCACAAAGCTCTTTGCAGCTTGAGAGATTAGGTGACCAGCCATCAGAGCAATAAATGCGTCTCCACGGCCAGAAGCGCAGAACTCACGATCAAGAGCGGCGGCCGAGATTCACCAGGATTTTAGGGGGTCACAACACCTTACTTCACGATCCCAAATGTCGATTGGACTGCCCACTTGCTCTAATCAGGCTCCACCACGCAGGATTTCAGCCTCGATTACTCATCCAGGAACCCCTCCTATAAATACAAGACTCAGGACCACGTTCAAAGGGTTCAAACACCAAACAAAAGCCTCCCACGGAGCAACTTATATTTTCCTGTAATGCACTTTCAATATTTTACTTGCATTTCTAGGAGTAGCGTTAGTATGTAAGGAAATCCATTCATCAATATATCATACGACCCTTGATCTTCAAGGCGCCGGAGCACCATCCTTGTTGTTCGTTCACTCACCCCATATATCATACGACCGTTGCTCACTGAGCAGCGCGCCGGAGTACCGCCCTAAACCCACCAACACCACCACTCGACGGCCTTGTAGTTCAGGCCGTGAACCTACCAGCCGAGACTAGTTCCTCTCTCGGCTACAATCGTTTGATTAGAAGACGAGTTCAAACAAGCGCACCATTTAAACACTTTCAACCACTTCAAACATCTCGACGCACGGTAGACCGTACTGGCACGCCCGCGCACAACCGCACCACACCTAAAAGCAGGAAACCGCGTGTCAACGCATATCCCCTCGGCCCGGAACCCCAGGCCGTGAGATTTGAGCGGCAGACAGGGACTGCTTGGGGAGTTTTCTAAGAATTCGGGTGGGGCTAAAGTTTTCTGAACCACTTAACCGTTTTCTAAGAATTCGGGTTGCGCCTCGCCCACGACCAACCTGTTAAGCAACATGAAATCGAATATGAAAGATGGCCTTTCTTTTGTCTGTTATGTGGAAGATTAGACCGTGTTGGGTCAAATTGTGCATTGCGACAGTCCGGGGCGGTGGTTAATGAATAATACTGGAGGTAAACAACGATGATGAAATATGTGCTTAGCATTTGTACTGCAACGGGGTTACAAGGGAAGGCTTATGGGTTGGGAAGGAGTACCTCAGCGCAAAATCCTTCCCGCGTCCAGTGCAATCAAATTGTTGGTGTTGTGAGGCCATACTCAGATGATATACAAGAGCTGCTAGACGTTGGGACTAGTCTGAAAGTAGACCTTGCGTCAGATGTCTCACAAGTACAGCAAAATACTAAGAAACGGTGAGTGATGGTTGCCCCTAATGAGGATGGGGAGGTTGAGCCCTCTACGGCGAATATTATGACTAGCTTTTATGACGTGCCAGTCATGGTTGCCTATTCCTTGGCGGGGGAGAAAAGTGGTGGGGAGGATGCTCCTATTGCACCATGTGGGAAAAACAGTGTGATTTGGGAGGCAAAATTGAAGTTGTCGATTCACATGGGCCTCTATCCTCGGAAGGAAAAAGTACAAAAGGGTGAAGTAGGGTTTCATAGTGGCAGTGCTCAACCTCGAGGAAGCCAAACCAAGGGAGTTCTTAATAAGCAAAATGGAGTTACATAATCTACAGTTACTAACAGTCTAACTAGAAAATCCGTGATGGGTCCCGGTTCATGGGCCCATCACTAGAAATGACGATCCTAGTATGGAATGTTCGTGGTTTGGGCAATCCACAAACATTTTGGGCTCTGAGATTTTTGCTCATAGAACAAAAGCCCCGTTTAGTTTTCTTAATGGAGACGAAGAAGACTCAATGTCAAATGGAATTGGTGCTACGAAAGTTCGGTTTCTTAGGAGGTTTAGATTTGTTATGGCAAAACGATGTCCAAGTCATTATCAGGTCCTTTTCGCAAGGTCATATTGATGCAATAATTTGGGGATTGGTGAATACCACTTTCCGTTTTACTGGCTTCTATGGTAACCCAGAGACGAATTTGCGCAAATATTCCTAGGACTTGTTGTGGCGTATTACAGGGGATGTTGTTGGACCTTGGCTGGTGGGTGGAAATTTTAGTGAAACTTTAACGGCCAGTGAGCATAAGGGGAGGAGATTTAGACCTATGTCACAATTGCATGATTTTGGGGCTGTTGTTGAGGACTGTGGGCTTTTTGTCACTCCAATTCAAAGGTTATAAGTTTACTTCGAACAATAGACGGCATGGTGATGGTAATGTACAGCTCCATTTAGATAGGTTATCAGCAAATGCAAAAATGATGTCAGCATGCCCGGATATATTCACTTTGCATGTCAACTCTCATGTGTCGGATCATCTACATTTTCCTACATGTTTTACCCCCAAATCGGACAGCGATAGGTGAAACGGTTCTTTTTTTAGGAGATGTGGAAAATAATGGATGGATGTTAGGAAACCATTTTGAATGCTTGGGTAGGGAGCTCTGGGTCAGTGACGAATAAATTAAAGGCCTGTCATCTTCCCTTCAAAATTGGAATAGGGAAACAATGAGTAATATTCCGACAAAGATTAAGCGGTTACTGAGTCAGTTGGATTCTACACTGGGAAGAGAACCAAACTCGACCAGATTACAGATTCAAGGGGGCCTCAGACGTGAACTTGATACTTTGATGGAGCACGAGGAACTTTTATGGCGATAGCGGTCAAGGGTCTCTTGGCTCAAATTTGGAAACAAAAAGACAAGATACTTTCATGACCAAGCTAAGCATCGATGGAGACAAAATAGACTAAAGGGGATTTTTAATGAGCAGGGGCAGTGGTGTACATCTCATGAGGATGTTGGCTCCATCTTTTGCATGTATTTTCAAACTTTATTCATGTCAAATGGTAGTAATTCTTATGGTGAAATTTTGGAGGCTATAAGGACTGTGGTTTCTTGAGAGTAGTAGAGGCAACTTTGCTTTACTTTCACAAGGGCAGCAATTGAGTCCACTCTAGGTCAGATGTTCCCAACAAAATCTCCGGGGATTGATGGGATGTCGGCATTGTTTTATCAAAAATACTGGGATTTGGTGGGAGATCATGTGGTGGCTTTCTATCTCAATGTTTTAAACTGTGGGGCTAGTGTTAAAGACATCAATCACACTCTGATTACACTTATACCAAATGTGTTTTAATCGACAAGAGTTACAGAGTTTCGCCCAATTAGTCTGTGCTCTATGTTGTATAAAATTATCTCTAAATCAGTGGTTAATAGAATGAAGTTTTTGCTGCCGGTGATCATCTCAGAGTTTCAAACTGCTTTTGTTCCATCTGGATTGATTACAAATAATATTATTGCTGCATTTGAGAGCATTCATGCTATCAAGCATCAAGGTCGAAGTAAATTGAAGAAGATGGTTTTGAAACTTGATATGTCAAAAGCATATGACCGAGTTGAGTAGCACTTCCTACGGTCAAATCCTCAAGAAGCCTTTATATCACAAGTCAAGGTGCAAGCAATCAAAACTCACCTTCATGCTGTCAAATTCCTAGCAAATTAGTAAGAAGATGACACTTCTCATGCTTTGGAGCCTCTCAATCAAGTCTGAAAAAGATACATTAGCCAAGAATCAGCCGCCGGAAAGGGATGCTTATTTTATGAAGATGAATGCTTCATCAACCAAGCATTTGACAAATTCACATGGCATAAAACCAATCCACAGGCCAAGAAATTTCATTTCATTCAAGCATTCCAAGCAATTCAAGCATTTCAAGCAAATTGAAGAACTCATGCTCTCATGACAAAACCATACAACATCATGCTCTCACGACAATATTGCTCAAGATCATGCTCTAGAAATGCCCAGATCAGCACTCAATGCCAAGAGAAAGGACATGCTAAATTCTCAAACAAAAGCAACATGCCAAGCAAAACTTATACACAAGTTTTCCAACTATTCTAGTTGGAACATCCCACCTTTGGGAAATCACTAGAAATCAAGCTTACAACAAACAAATCCCAAACTCTCCAGATTAGAAGTAGACATGTCAAGCTTCATTTCCCCAAAATTTTGTTGCATTTAGAGCTAGGGAAGCATGTCAAACAGATTCCCAAAACATGGCATGCAGCAGAAATTGCACAATTCTAGTAGCTTAGCCCTTTGAAATTGCACCAAAAATTCATTTTTCCTTCAAATGGCACAAGACCAATTCCAACACAACCATGGAGAAGTCTGTTTCCATGTGTCAAAACCTCCAACTCAGATTCCAAGAGAAACATTTTGAAAGTTCAATGAATAGCCCACAAGCTCTGTGAGACATTTTCACAAACACTTGGCATGCATTACCCAAAATTCAGTACCTAACTCACCAGTTTTGAGAAGTGCAATGGAATTCAAACTTCAAGCAGAGAAAACAAGCATGCAACAAAGGATCAACATCAATTTATGAACATGCTTCAGAAAAATGAAGGTAGAGAACACTACAATGGTGGGATGATCCTCAATTTTGGATAGGTTATCGACAACATAATTTCGAGCAAATTTTGTGAAGTAAGCGCAATCATTCGAGCATCAGAAATTAAAAACACAAGTGGAAGCAAAATCTGCAGAAACTCACCAGCCATGAATGGACACAGAAGTTGCTGACCAACTTTGAGGCATCCGAAAAATTCAAAAAATTCTACAAATTTTACAGGCTATAGTACTCGAGCAGATGAACAACTTTCATTAAGGAATAAAAAAGAAAAATGAGGGGCACGGGTGCTGAGATAAAGAATGAAAAAAAAAAAAAGGGCGGGATCACCCCATGCCAAAAAAAAAAAAAAAAAAAAATAGAGACAACATGCCAAGCGATATTGTCAAACTAACATGCCATCACCTCTTATTGAAGAATGAAGGGGTTACTGGCTTTCCCAAGGCAGACCAACAACAACAACAAAATTGTACACAGAGATGCAGAGACCCAATACTCAATTTAGCCATGCTTAGAGGATTCCGTAGATGTTCATGCTCAAGCTCCAACAAAAATCAGGCTGAGATGCAATAGAAATTGTGCCTAGCGAAGCAAAAACATCACAAGCAAAATGCAGATATCTAGGCCAAGCAAGAAGGAACTCTTTATAACATGCCAAGAAGAGACACTCTATCTCCAAAACCATGCAACTCAAGCATGACACTTGATACAATCATCTCAAGAACCAGACATTACAGTTTCAAGCTTTCCAAGCTATATTAAACCATGTCACCTTAGCCCATACCAAGCATCCAAGCATACAAGCCAATACCAAGCATACAAGCCAATGTCAAGCATACAAGCCAATGCCAAGCGTACATGCCCATGCCAAGCGTACACGCCAATGCCAAGCATCCAAGCCAATACCAAGCATACAAGCCCAAAATCAAGCGTACAAGCCCAAAATCAAGCGTACGTGCCAATGCCAAGCGTCCAAGCCAAATACCAAGAATACACGCCAACATCAAGCATACATGCCAATACTAAATATACATGTCAAAAGCAAGCATGCAAGCCAATATTAAGCATACAAAACTAATGCAACTGTTGCAAACTACAACCATGCCAAATCAAGCATCACTAGTCACTCAAGCGAATCAATCATGCAAGCTAACTTATTTTGGGTTAAAATTCAACCAAGCCTTATCTCTTATGTCATGCCGCAAAATAAACCAACTTTTCATAACCCCAGTAAGTAAACTCCGATATTACAGTGTCTAGGAAAGTTCTTCAAGGCGACACCCTCGGTGTCTAAGAAGATTGGGTTTTAAGTGGGACCATTGCGACCCCTCCAACCTTCCCGGAAAAGACTTGGCTGTGATTTTGAAGACTCTTTGGCCTAGTTTGGGATTGCTGCCGCTTTAAAAAAAAGTTGCTTCTGCTGTGCTTTAAAAAGAATCAGCTGTAAAGTTAAGCAGTTAAACGTTTGGTAAACTGTAATTTTAAAAATGCTGTGAATATGAAAAGTAGTGTCAGAGCGTTTGGTAAATTTTACCGTAAAAGTGTTGTAACTATTTATAATGACTAAAATGGACATGATGCTGAAAGTGCTTTTTACTAATCTGTTTGGTAAAAAATAAAACTGTAAAGTGCTTTTATACTTCTCTCCCTAAAAATTATATTAATCTTTGCTTAAAGAAAAGAAAATTTCAAATTGAATAAATTCCAACAAAGATAATTATATATTGAATAAATTCCAACAAAGATAAAGAGATCACCACGATAGTGGGTTCATACATCATCCTTCATATTGAATAAGTAATAAATATTTTTTTTGACAAATCCTTTGCCCTAATAAGGTTTGAATTGTAGCAATAAAAAAAAACATTGAAACTAGGCTTAAATAAATGGAAATAAAGAAACTGTCTAAGAAGATGCATGCATTAAACTTGCAGCAATCTTGTTCCTTAATGTTTCTAGTTCTTGTGCTCCAGGCCCTTGAGTAATGTGATATTCTTCTTGTGCATCACCCTCCATCTCCATTGCATTTGGGTTGTCATTCACTTTGTCAAAATGAATATCACGTTGGGTGTGCCTCCTTATATAGTTGTGAAGTGCCATAGTTGCAATTACTATCTTCACTTGCTTATCAAATGGATAGTTGGGCATGTCTCGTAAAATACTCCACTTTTTCTTCCATACACCAAAAGTGCGTTCAATGACACTCCTAAGGGAAGAGTGTATGTGATTAAATACTTCTCTAGAACCTGTTGGTTGAGTACCCCCTACGAAAATCTAGAAGATGATACCTTTCACCTTTATATGGTCCCAAATACCCGCTCATTTGTGGGTAACCCGCATCCACAAGATAATATTTTCTTGTAACCAGTAAGATATAATTAATTATAATATAATTTGAAAGTGCGCAAATTTGAAGTTTAATGATATGCACATATTTGAAACATTACCATTTGGAGGTTTGGGAAAATTTAAAGCATTATTTCGTAACGCTGATAAAAATACTCTTATATCGTGTGCAGTGCCTTCCCAACCTGCACATGCAAATATGAATTGCATGTCAAAATTACAAGCAGCCATTATGTTTTGAGTCGGTATTCCTTTCTTGCCAATATATGGTACTTGATCTTCAGGAGGTATTGAGGCTTTAACATGTACGCCATCTATAGCACCAATGCAATCCTGCAAACAAGAAGAGAAATATTTCAATAAATATTACTTTGTTCGTAAAACAAACGATAAATTGTTGTACCTAATTTTTACCTTAAAATGGGGCATATATCTTGAATCTCTCAATATCTCTTTTGGGACTCCCTTAAACTCAGGATCCAACGGTTTTATGATATCAACGGCCATAAGGCATACAATATCAAGTAATTTAACAAAGTATCTACTCACAGTTTCACCAGAATGTTGAAATCGTTCTTGTGCTAGCCTATTCCCTATACCATGTCCCAGAGAATGCACAAACATTCGCAACATCTCAGCAGCACACATTCTCCTAGAACCTCTCAACCCATAATTATTTTCCAAGTCATTGCATAATTGCAAAAATACACATTTATCCATTCTAAACATTCTATAACAACGTTTTTCATTCCCTCGTAACATTTCCATCACCCACTTATTTCATGTTTGAAAAGAATCCATACAAGGACTTTTATGAATATACTTCTCATAATAATATTCTATAGTACGAATACAGACACATACAATTTGGTTGAACTCCCTTTCATCTTCTGAAATTAAGCAGGTTTTTATTTTTACCAAACACCTTAAACTACTTCACTTTAAAGTTAAGCAGGTTTTTGGCGAAAAAAAGCAATCCCAAACGGGGCCTTAACTGGTTATCATTGAGTTGCTTATCATTACGTTTAAACTCAAGCTAATAGTTGCCAAAACCATGCAAATCTTCATGCTAAGAAAAACAAAACGACTACGGCCAAGCAAGCAAGCAAGCATGGATATTTCATGCATATTGAAGAACCAGCCATGCCATGCCACTGCCAATTATTTTGGGCTGAAATTGATTATTTGGCCCATCTCGCTACCACTTCATGGCCCCAATAATCGAGGGGTCTAATGTTGAGGCCCAAAAAAGTCACGAGAAGCCCAAATACATTTAAAGCCCAATATAACATATAATGTTGGTCATGCGTTAATCCAAGCTGTATTTTAGGAATTAATTAATTAATTAAATAATAGTGTTCATGCCATGCGAAGCCAATAATACATTTTTCATATGTCAATCACTTATCAAGCTCACATGAACCCAAGTCATGTGGTTTATGGGGCTTGCATGAGGGATTGTGGTGTGGAAGGTTACGGAGGTCCACAAGGCCCACGGAAGCTCTTGGATAATGGAGACTTTGGGCTAGCTACTTGGGAGCACCAAAGTCCAAGCCCATTACTTAGAGTTCTCCAATGTGGGTGAGCAAATGAGATATTTTACAAGCATTTCCTTTTACCTATAGAAAATAGTCATTTTTCAAATGCCTAGCTTTACCCATTGGAAATAAGCCATTTCCAGCGCTTCCATTTACCCAGAGGAAATAATCAGTTTATGGTACCTAGCTTCACATGCTGGAAAATAGCATGCCCCAGTGCTCCTTTTTAACCATTGGAAATAGGCTGGTTCTAGCACCCCTTTTTACCTATTGGAAATAATGGAAAACCCTCACCCTCTATAAATTGGGAGGCATTTGCTAGGCAAAATCAACCTCTCTTGGTTGCTGCAAGCCTCTTAGCAACCATCAAACGACTTTCCTTCCTCCCTTCGGCTGCTGCAAGCATTCCAGTGGCCATCCCAGCCATCAACCTCCATCCTTTGGCTGCTGCAATCATTCCAGCAGCCATCGACCAACATCTCTTAGTTGCTCAAGCACCCCAACAACCATCAAACGACTTTCCTTCTTCCCTTCGGCTGTTGCAAGCATTCCAACGACCATCCTAGCCATTCCTCAACCATCACAACTATGTCTCCTACTTTCTCACTTTTGAAATCCATCATCTTCTCTATAAAGCCTCACCAAGCATAACTCCAAGCTTTTCCTTCCTTCCAAGCTATAAACACCATAGCCTTCAAACCTCAAGCTTTTACTCCCATTCACCTTCTCTTGAAACTCTTAAATCCATAAAGTCTCACCAAGCATAACTCTAAGCTTTTCCTTCATTCCAAGCTATAAACACCATAGCCTTCAAATCTCAAGGTTTTTCTCCCATCCTCCTGTTGAAACTCTTAAATTCCCATAGCCATAGCCACAAACAACAAATTATCAACACCCAAACTCAAGCATATCCAACACCAAGCCAAACACATGCATTCTCATTTGCTAAACTTGTGGGTCTTTAGCTCCCACACTCTAAGCTCTCATACCAAACTGACACAATCTCATATCAACATCAGCAAGTCATCTTCAACTCTTCGTCAAGCTGCCGGAAACATCAGCAAGTCATCTTCAACTCTTCGTCAAGCTATTGGAAACATCAGCACCAAACATGCAGCCACTGGAAGAAGAACAGAGTACTCCCCTGGGACTTGCTTCTCCCTCGGGATGATTTGGGCCTAGTTCTCGCTAACTCAGAAAAAGGGGCAACGAAGGCTTGATCCACCACTCTATGGCGGTCCGAGAATCAACAAGCCCGAATGTGACTTCCGACAAAAAAAGACCTCAAGAAACCTTTCTTGCTAAGAGATAGAAGGGATAAGTAAACCATGTTGAAATAATAGTCAGAATTTGGTTTGTCGTTCTCTGTTTTAGTGGCAGTGCATTCTCTATTTTGAAACTTAATTAACAATTTAAGTTTCTCTGTTTCAAAATTTGTACCTATGAACCTCTCTTACAGGTAATCTCTGACAAGGTACCTATGGTATAGGTGCCATAGGTACAATTCTGGTGGTTACCTATAAGATAGCGAATCAAATGTGTGTATATATATCTGGAGCACATGTATTTGCTCTTGTTATTAAGTGATCGGTGCATATTTACATATCATTTTGTACCCTTCTAATTTATGATTTGGTTATGTTTTTGAGTTAAACTTGTGCTTTTAATAAGTTTTGTGTTTGTTTCAGTGTTATAAGCTTGAGACTCACTAATTGCATTTTGGAGACAAGTTAGCTCAAAACGGTGTCTGCAGATCAGTCAACTTCACGGATTGGACTGTACTTGGTCAAGAAGAATCAGATGATGAGACATATATCATTGGAAAGATACGGAAGTCTAGTTTCTGTATAATTTTACGGTTCATGATTCCAAGTCTTCTAGAGAAAGTTATACATGTTTTGGCAACTTAAGGTCAAATTCGGCAGCATCTGCGTTACTGGGCCAAAAATCACATTTGAAGGGCTTTCCGATTTTTCCTTGAGCTGGGCTGCATATTCTTGGAAAGATAAGACAAAGAGCTTCAAGATCCATATTTTTCCAGATTTTTCAGAATGAAGCCACAAGCCCAAAACGAGCCCACAAGCTGGCTGCAATGCATTGTCATGCATGACATATGCATGATGAAGTGTTGTTGATTGTGGGAAAGTTTGGTGAAGCATATTCAATACCTATTTTTGAGTGGAATTTTGCAGCAGCCAAAAGATGATGAAGTGGGAGCTGAACACTATGCCTAAAGACAAGAGGAATTGTTTTCAACTGCAATTGTGTGTTAGGTTAAGTTGGTGAATTAAGTGTTGTGTGTTAGGTGAAGTTAGTGTGTTTAGAAAATTCAATTGTATAATTCAGATTTTCACTTCCCCTAGGCATATAAATAGGGAAGTTCTCTAAGCTTGTAATCACACCCCAAGGGGGGGGAGCTCTCAAACACTTCTCTAGAGCTCCCTTCCCTTCTCTCCCTCAAATTCTCTTAATCTTGCTTTCTAGTTCTCAATTCTAGCTTTCCTTTTGCTTCTTAGTTGTAATTTATTTTTCTTTGTAATGTAAATTCTTTTCTTAAGTTTTCAAGTTTAATTAGTTTCCAAGTTTCAATTATGGTTTTTGTTCTTATTCATTATGCTTATAAGTTAATATGCTAGTTTGAATGATTGATCACCATTTAAGCTTGCATGTTAGCTATCTTGGTTTGAATTAAGAGTATACACCATGCTTTAATTCAAATTGCACTATGAATAGGAAGAGTATGTATGGACATTCGACAACAGGGATTAGATACATGCTTGGTTGTTTAAATTGTTCTTCTATGCTTAATGGGTTCCTAATGCTTAATTTTAGGTTAGACAACAAATGATCAAATTAGGGAATTAGGAACACAAGGTTATGACCAAACACCATGGCTTAATCATACTTTAGCTAGAATCAATCCGTTAATCTAATTGAACTTGGGAACTTATTTGCTTGAGTTATTTCTTCCTTGTTTTATTTATTTCCTTTCTTTTTCATTTCTGTTTTGTGTAGAGAAAATGAATTGGATCATTTAATCACCAATCCTCGTGGGATCGACCTCGCACTTACATATGCTATACTACCAAACGGCTCGTGCACTTGCGAGTATCACAAGTTGAGGATGCAACTGAATCCATTTTGGTGCAGCTGTATCTACGCAACACTAAGGATGCTTATTTCTTTAATTTTGTGTGTTTGTATTTAAAAAGGGATGGACGGGTCGACAGTTGGTAGATGCCGTTTTGGTTTGAAAACTTATTCAATACTGATTTTCAAGGATACCAAGTATGTGGACTTATGTAGACAAATTTGCTCTTGATTTAAAGAGCTGAATTCATGTGAAATTGAGATGACGTACGCAATTGGAAACCACTCATCATGTTTATTGCAAGATGACATGGATGTTCGTGTTTTGCACATGTCTGTATCCAATGAAAACAAAAAATTGGTGGATATAGATATTGTTAGTGGTGGAGATTCATCGTTTGACATAGGTGTGGAGGATGATATTAATTCATCAGACAATGAAGACAGTAACTCAACTGATGAGAATGAATGTTTGGGTAAGTATACTGCAAACAAATCAAAACTTTATTTGTCTCATGAGTGGAAAACATTTATTAGTGAAGTTGGGCAAAAATATAAAGGAGGAGTTACTGAGTTTAGGATCAAATTGTGCAAATATGCCTTTGAGAAGGAGTTTAAGTTCGTATATGTGAAAGATGATTTGAAGCGTGTGACAGCAGAATGTGTGAATAAGCAAAGTGAAGGTTGCCTTTGGCACGTGCATGAAACTGAAAAAAGATGGCGGTTATACCATTTTGGAATTTCTGGACACTATGTTAAGCTCATAATTTCATACATATACATGCCCTATTTACTTCTTTTGCTTAGTTTCCTAGATTTCTAAGTTATTTGCCTCCCTTTGTGTGTTTTGTAGGCCAATAGAGCAAGAGAGCATAATTCATGCAATTCAAGCATGTTAAGGCCTAATTTGGATGAATGGATGAAGAGCTTAAAGACAAACTCATTTTGGCTACAGCCCCCTGCCAGTCCAGTTTCGTAGGTCACATTGCAAGCTTTGTTTCAGCAACCTACACAGCTCGGATGAGGCAGAATTCTTCATGAAAGTTGTTCCAATGGGTGTATACTATAACATATCCAAAATTCAGCTCCATTGGATAAATATGGAGTCTGTCACCTAGCAAACACAGAACCATGCTCAGGATGAATTTTGTCAGCGAGCAAAACGAGTTAGCAATTTGTTTTGGCCTTAACTTCTTCATCCGAGCTTGGAATGGGCCAATACTTGTGTGGTTGGATCAGACACATTCTGAACTTCACAATGGACATCTTAAAGTCGTCATTTTCTTAAGAGAAGCCCAATTTGTAAGCCCTTGAAGTTGCTGGTCATGCTAACCTCAGGATGAGCTATTGTTTCTGGTTGGAAGCTTGGTCATGGTGACATGAAGATGAGCTAGGGCTGCTGGTGGGATTTATTGGTGAAGTGCAGCAACCAATTCTGATTTTCTAATACAAGTGCATCAACCAATTCTGATTTTCTATTACAAGTGCATCAACCAATTCTGATTTTATAACACAAGTGTTGTATGCATTAGTCATATTGAATTCAGATTTTCACTTCCCCTAGGCCTATAAATAGGGAAGTTCTCTAAGCTTGTAAACACACCCCAAGGGGGGGGGAGCTCTCAAACACTTCTCTAGAGCTCCCTTCCCTTCTCTCCCTCAAATTCTCTTAGTTTCATTTTCTAGTTTTCAATTGTTGTAATGAAATATTTGTGCTGAAATTCTCCTTAAGTTTTTCTTAGTTCCACTTTACTTTTCATTATGTAAATTCTTTTCTTTAGTTTCAAGTTTGATTAGTTTCCAAGTTTCAATTATGGTTCATGTTCATTATGCTTATAAGTTAACATGCTTGTTTGAATGATTGATCACCATTAGAACTTGTTTGTTAACTATCTTGGTTTGAATTAAGAGTAGACACCATGCTTTAATTCAAATTGAACTATGAATAAGAAGAGTATGTATGGACATTCGACAACAGGGATTAGATACATGCTTGGTTGTTTAAATTGTTCTTCTATGCTTAATGGGTTCCTAATGCTTAATTTTAGGTTAGACAACAAATGATCAAATTAGGGAATTAGGAACACAAGGTTATGACCAAACACCATGGCTTAATCATACTTTAGCTAGAATCAATCCATTAATCTAATTGAACTTGGGAACTTATCTGCTTGAGTTAGTTATTTCTTTCTTCCTTGTTTTATTTATTTCCTTTCTTTTTCATTTCTGTTTTGTGTAGGGAAAATGAATTGGATCATTCAATCACCAATCTTCGTGGGATCGACCTCGCACTTACATATGCTATACTACCAAACGGCTCGTGCACTTGCGAGTATCACAAGTTGAGGATGCAACTGAATCCATTTTGGTGAAGCTGTATCTAAGCAACAAGTTTTTGGCGCCGTTGCCGGGGATCAGTAACATTGTTTGATTCTATTTGGCTTTCCTACTTTATTTTATTTTTTTTCTTAATTGAACAATTTCAAGTTTTAAAGTTAATGACGTTAATGGACAAGTTGTGTTTGTAGTCCAACAGAAAAGGACAATTGCCCAACAAGCAAGAGAACTGGGTTTAAGTCCCAGCTTACACAACCCATTGGTGCTTGTTGCTTTGAAGCATGGAATTGGATGTGTGTTGATTTTCCTTTTCATTTTAGTTTTTATTTCCTAATCCTTTTAATTCCATTTCAAGTTTGTGTGTTTGTTTTAGCAATTTATGACAGCTTAATAAAAATGGAGAGAGATGGCAACCTCAATCATAAGAATGGGAAGTGTGGAGCAATGGGAGAAGTCGCGACCTCCAAGTGCATCACACTCGACCTAATCGCTTCAAGGGGAAGTTCTAAACTCTCTTTCTTTGATTTTATTTTCATTTCATTCCTTTACCCTGGATTTCATGTCCATTGTATGCTTTACATGGATTCAAACATTGAGGACAATGCTTCATTTAAGTTTGGGGGTGCTGGAAAGTTTTTTTAGTTGCTTTGTTTGTGTTTGAAAACGTAGGCTTCTTCATTGCTACAATTTTTTTTTTATGCTACTGTTTTGAAAGTTTAGTCCGCGCTGTGTTCTTCATTTTTTCATGCTGAATCCAACGACATAAAGAACGTTAAATTTGACCAAGTGGTTTGAAAGTTACATGTCAAAACAGATTATATGTTGAAATTGAGCAGAACAGCAATTTGAAACCTCACGTTTTTCTTTTCTGTTTTTTTTCTTTGAGTCATTTTCAGTTTTCCTTCCCACACCAATAACAAATCTTGTGTCTAATTTCTAATATGGCTTTTAGGAATTTGATAAGCATTGTGTTAGGTCTGAATCTTATTCTTTTGCTAGCTAAGTCTCACATAATTATGTTTGAGCTTTCTACGCACCTAAGCCATGACTATACAACTCTTGCATGTCTTACCCAATTGTATGCATTTTTGCTTGTGTGATTCACTGGAATGTTAAGTTATAACTAAGATATGATTTAGGCCATCTTTGTTAAGCCTCTTTCTTTTTCCTCCATCAACCCATACAATACATATTCCATTGTAAACCCCTTTGTGCTCAAACACTTAGCCATTTCTTTCTATCACCTTATCATCCATTAAACATCCTACCATCTAGGGGACATGTAGAGTATGATTGTATTTGAGATTGTAATGTATTCAAGGAAATAAATGAGCTATAAAAAAAAATCAAAAGAAAAAGAGAAAAGAAGTGTGGCCAATGTAGTCACGACCCTAGGGTGATATAAGGAGAAATCAAGGTGATCTAGGGTAAAGAGCCGCAAAATTGGGCCAAATATTATACAAAGTGTGTAAATGTCAAACCAAATTGTGAAGTGATTCAATTGCAAAATCTGGTATTGTGAGCTATTCAATTTATGTGCCTTACATTTCAAATGTCCATGATCTTGTTTACATGATATGCTCTATTTTGTTCCTTAGACTTTGTGTTTCAATATCCATTCCTTTTCTAACCATTACATTACATCCATGAGTAAAGTCCTATTGATTTTGGTTTAGCTTGGCAAACTTGTGTTCATTCTTGCAGGAATTCATATCGTTGTTTGAGAAGCATGAGTTGTATCTTCATGGCTACTTCACACACACACCTTGAGCATGATTTTTGTGAGATTGTGGTAGCACTTGAATAATGTTTAGAACTTCCTTAGTGCTTGTTTTGTTCCTTGTTGAGCCATGTCTATAAAGTTTAACATTTTTGTCCGATTGGAAGGTTAACGTTTTTGTTTTTTTTGTTTTGTTTTGTTTTGTTTTGTTTTGCTTAAGGACTAACAAATCTATTAAATTTTCTAACCACTTTGTTTTGTAGAGTCGGTAAGACGTTTGTGGGTATCGTATCTGTTAAACCCTCAGGAGACACAACTCCTCCTACTAGGGATGCCTAGAGGTTTAAAGGCTTGTTGCATTCGCTCAATGCAATTGAGTTACCTACGAAAGTGGTCTAGTTAACTTCTTGTTTTGTTTTGTTTTTTTTATCTTTGTTTTTCTTTTGTTTTGCTCGAGGACTAGCAAAATCTAAGTGTATGAAAGCCAAATAGAATCAAACAATGTTACCGATCCCCGGCAACGGCGCCAAAAACTTGTTGCTTAGATACAGCTTCACCAAAATGGATTCAGTTGCATCCTCAACTTGTGATACTCGTAAGTGCACGAGCCGTTTGGTAGTATAGCATATGTAAGTGCGAGGTCGATCCCACGAAGATTGGTGATTGAATGATCCAATTCATTTTCCCTACACAAAACAGAAATGAAAAAGAAAGGAAATAAATAAAACAAGGATGAAAGAAATAACTAACTCAAGCAGATAAGTTCCCAAGTTTAATTAGATTAATGGATTGATTCTAGCTAAAGTATGATTAAGCCATGGTGTTTGGTCATAACCATGGTCTTAAATATCGATAATATCCCCGATATTATCCCGATAATATCTGATTTTTGGGGGTCCGATATTTTAACAACTAACCATATAGTTATCGTCAATATATCGATATTATCCCGATATTATCGGAAAGATATTTTCAACACTTTTATGAATGATTTGGTCAATATATCGAGATATTATCGATAATATCCCGATAATATCCCGATATGAAACTCAAAAAATGTAGAGAACTGAAGTAGCTCATTAAACTGATTTGGGCACTCTACGGAAAGCATGTCTCCTAGAGTAATACAAAAGTAGCTCATTGAGCTAATAAACAAAGCATGTCTAGCCGACAGAATGCTCACATGCTTTTACAAAATGGATAAAATATAAAACTTAGCTTTGGATTCCTGGCTTGGTTTACAAAATGGATAAAATATAAAACTCACCAACGTTTTTTCAACTTACATTACTTACCCTACCATTCAACCACTCACCCGCTTTTACTTACCATACCATGGCAGTAGGCGGGCAGGACCAGGAATTGGTGCCATATGGAAGAACTATACTCGTAGAGAAAGAGGCAAGGGGACATTGTCAAGTCAAGAAGATGACTCGTTATCTATAACTTCGGACTCTGTTGGAGTAGGAAGTAGTAACTATGGTTATACTCATAACCAACCATTTCCCTACCCTTCATATCCCATTCCTGTTGGGATGGAATCAAGTGACACATGGAAAGAATCCGAGACTCAATCTTCAAATGATTTTGCTTATGGACAACGTCAACAAATCTCGGATCCATATGGGTGGCATGTTAACAATTACATGGAAAACTATTTTGGGGATTTATCATTTGATGACTACTCTTCAAAATATACTTACTCTACACATAGAGATGATGAAGATAGTGAAAATTTTGAACCTCATAGGAACTCTATGTGGTACTAAGTCACTCATGTATCTTACCATGCAATGTATAAAGTGTAAAATATTGTAGTAATTCATTATATATAAATGATTATGGTGTGTTTAATCTTCTTTCATTAATTACTACATATTTCTACACTTACGGTGTTTGCCAGCTCGCTATATAATCAACTGAAATCAATTAAATCCATCATGCAATGCATTTCCTTCCAATTTTTTGTGATAAACTAATAGATAATTGACTAAATAAACATCCTACAAAGTTTCAATACAAATTTCCAAGTTTTTCTTACAATTTCCGTGGTTTTTATTCAATTTTTTCCGATACCGATAATATCCCGATATTTCCTGCGATATTTCCGTGTTTTTTGACTTCAGATACTTCCGATACCTCCGATATTTAAGACCATGGTCATAACCTTGAGTTCCTAATTCCCTAATTTGATCATTTGTTGTCTAACCTAAAATTAAGCATTAGGAACCCATTAAGCATAGAAGAACAATTTAAACAACCAAGCATGTATCTAATCCCTGTTGTCGAATGTCCATACATACTCTTCTTATTCATAGTTCAATTTGAATTAAAGCATGGTGTCTACTCTTAATTCAAACCAAGATAGTTAACAAACAAGTTCTAATGGTGATCAATCATTCAAACAAGCATGTTAACTTATAAGCATAATGAACATGAACCATAATTGAAACTTGGAAACTAATCAAACTTGAAACTAAAGAAAAGAATTTACATAATGAAAAGTAAAGTGGAACTAAGAAAAACTTAAGGAGAATTTCAGCACAAATATTTCATTACAACAATTGAAAACTAGAAAATGAAACTAAGAGAATTTGAGGGAGAGAAGGGAAGGGAGCTCTAGAGAAGTGTTTGAGAGCTCCCCCCCCTTGGGGTGTGTTTACAAGCTTAGAGAACTTCCCTATTTATAGGCCTAGGGGAAGTGAAAATCTGAATTCAATATGACTAATGCATACAACACTTGTGTTATAAAATCAGAATTGGTTGATGCACTTGTAATAGAAAATCAGAATTGGTTGATGCACTTATATTAGAAAATCAGAATTGGTTGCTGCACTTCACCAATAAATCCCACCAGCAGCCCTAGCTCATCTTCATGTCACCATGACCAAGCTTCCAACCAGAAACAATAGCTCATCCTGAGGTTAGCATGACCAGCAACTTCAAGGGCTTACAAATTGGGCTTCTCTTAAGAAAATGACGACTTTAAGATGTCCATTGTGAAGTTCAGAATGTGTCTGATCTAACCACACAAGTATTGGCCCATTCCAAGCTCGGATGAAGAAGTTAAGGCCAAAACAAATTGCTAACTCGTTTTGCTCGCTGACAAAATTCATCCTGAGCATGGTTCTGTGTTTGCTAAGTGACAGACTCCATATTTATCCAATGGGGCTGAATTTTGGATATGTTATAGTATACACCCATTGGAACAACTTTCATGAAGGATTCTGCCTCATCCGAGCTGTGTAGGTTGCTGAAACAAAGCTTGCAATGTGACTTACGAAACTGGACTGGCAGGGGGCTGTAGCCAAAATGAGTTTGTCTTTAAGCTCTTCATCCATTCATCCAAATTAGGCCTTAACATGCTTGAATTGCATGAATTATGCTCTCTTGCTCTATTGGCCTACAAAACACACAAAGGGAGGCAAATAACTTAGAAATCTAGGAAACTAAGCAAAAGAAGTAAGTAAATAGGGCATGTATATGTATGAAATTATGAGCTTAACACACTATACCCAAAGAAAGTTGGTCAAATGCCTTTTTCCCAGGTAAACGCCATATTTATATGTCATTTTAATCATTTTGTGTTTAAATGTTAATTTGCAAATGCTTTGTGTAGAATGTAATAATCTTATTTCTTATACAGATAAGAAATATGGTGAGATGTGTTCAAATTTGGCAGAGTGTTTTAACTCATGGATTTTGGTTGAGCGTGAGTTACCTATTTATCAATTACTTGATTGATTGCGGATCAAAATGATGGTCAAATATGCAGTTAGGCGTCGTGCAGCCGAAAAATGGACTACATATCTATGCCCAAAGGTGGAAAAGCAATTGCAGAAGTCTATAGAAACTGGAAGACATTGGGATGTTAACCGTTCAAGTGATAATTTGTTTGAGGTTTAGGCTGAGTATTCTTTTGTTATTGATCTTCACCAACACACATGTTCATGTCATCAATGTCAGATTAAAGGTTTCCCGTGTGCCCATGCTATTGCAGCCATCCTTATTGATGTTGGATAAACAACTATATTATAGGTTCAACTTAGTTTTCAAGTCGTGCAATACCTATAGCAATTGTATGTTTAACCTAAAGAGTAGGAACAAAATGTTATTATTTGCCCAACTATATTTCTGTTTTGTGTACCAACTGAAATTGCCTTCTCAGATCACCCACAACCAATTATTAAGTGCTAGTTCCATAATCCTTAATTGATATTTGCGAAGCTTTATGCATATCACCTCCCAAAAAGAGTTTATTTAGTATCTAACATTTTTAGTTTATGTCATAAGCTTCATCCATAAGAGCACAGGTATTTTACACAATGCGTGGGATTATCTTCTTAAAGGGTTGGCATATACCTCTCTTTTAGGTACAATATCGGCAATTACCTATACTACAGGAGGTTACCTATCGAATAGGTTCTAAACGCAAATGTTTTCATTAATGGAGACCCAGTAGTACCTGTACGAAATGTTCTAAACCCAGATGTTCTCCAATAAATGAGGAAAATGAAAATCATTTAAAAATGATCAAACACGAGAAACACATAGTACTCGTGATTGTATAACATAACAAAACACTGTAAGAAATGGAAAACACAAAGCAATCTAGTACTTTGTTTGTTCAGGACTAACAAGGTAAAATGTTCCTCTTTGACATGAATAATTGGAAAAAATAATAAATCTTGGTCCTGCAAATTCTTCAAAACCACCTCAACATACACGGCAACTTTTACAACTTCATCCCTGTATTTCACAAGTTCCTAGGAAATGAAGAAGATTAGATAATAATCAATCAATAGCCTGCAAACAAGACCCAAAGCGTCTATATTTCATAGAACAAATAGAAAACATACCTATGCTACAAAAATCAACAAGCACAATGCAAATACATCTTATACAGCATATGGTACTAGCAAGGTAACAGAAAAATAAAAACTAAAAAAATAATACCAGTAAAGTAACAATGTTTGGATAAAATAAACGAGTCTAATAGGTAATGGACACAGATATATATCTGCTCATATTTAAAAATACTTGTGCTACCGGTACCACTTTCAAATATTACCTAAGAAAAAGAAGAAAATGAGTTAGAAAATTGAACGTACCCAACCAAATGTGGGCATGAAACATGACTTCAATTGGCCCCTTGGTACAGCCATTTGGTCACCATTCAGAATCTCTATGAATGAATCCATTACCTACAAGGGTCATAACAAAAAATGAATATTTATATCTGGTTTAAAGTTACTCCATATCCTCAAATTATTCACTTTACCTATGAAGCAAAAAATACATATTTTACATGTGAAGACATAATTTCCTGGATACTCACTGCTTTCTCATTCAAGAGTTGTAGCGCATCTCTGAGAATGCACGCCATGCCAGAAGGCATCCCTATAATGACAAAAAAGCAACAGACATTGTAATACAATATGATTGACAAACGTAGGATCAGAAACAACGAAACAAGCCTAAAAGAATATGACTTAAATAAAATTAATAACTTCATACATAACTTACATAGCGTTGTTGGCATCTAAATATTTCTTAAGTATGTCAACTTCATGGAGCGACAAACACTTCCCAACTCTCAATCTTCTAACACCTATTGGCTTGGCTGCGCAAGTATACCCTTGATCAACTTTTAGTTTTTTGCAATTTGTTTTCCCCTTATTGTCTGCTAATGCATACTCCGGCCGAACCAAAGGTTGTCTTGTCCTTGCCCTCATCCTCACAATCATACTGTGTTGTTCTGGTGAATCATCTTTTCCCTTTCCTTTTTGAAGCTTCATAATTTCCTTCTTCTCCCTTCCATTTTCTATTAAAAGATCATTGTTCTTCGAACATTCCACATCCAACATTGCAATGACCTTTTGCAGTTTTCTTTGCATATCATCAATGTCCACCTTACTATCCGAAGGTCCTTCCTAGTTGCATTCCATCAATTGAGTAGGTAGCAACTGAAATGCCTTAATAGGATTAAAGTCATCGATAGAATTTATAGGTGTCTCGCTTATCTTCCCACCATTGTTTGTAATTATTTCCACAATTTGGGTACCTTTGGTTGGCGTACTGCTCTCCCCTTTTTGCTTAATTTCCTACGTAATTCAAAATGAAACGTAATAAGTCAATTTTACAAATACATAACTAGCACCCAAAAAAAAAAAAAAAGGAATAAATACTTGTACCTCTAACATATGAATTGGAACAAATTTCATTCTTGCATATAGCTCCAACAAATTCCATTTCACGAATTTAGGGGGAAAATGTTCTCTTCCTTTTATGGTCTAAATTAATTTTGTATGTTCATAGACCCAAAACTGTAAAAAAATAAAATAAAGCAAAACACACAAGTGAGAGCATTCCAAACACATTAATAAGAACCAATTCGTTATCTTATAATAAGAGATGACATGCCATTTAAGAAAGGAAAATCATCTTACTAGTAAGCCAACTAAGCAACCACACGCACTTTCCACAGAGTTCATATTCAAAAGAGAGTTCTCTAGGTACTGTGTTGCTGCAGTCGCCCATATGTGTGCATCATGTCCAAATTGTCTACATACGCAATCATCTTTTTCATCAGGTTGTTTCCACTATTACAAAAGAATAGTGTCACACAAAAATATAGATAAACCATATGCACGAAATCACTCTCCTCCACACTACCATGCAACTTAACCACTCTCAATATTTGTTCCTCCAAAACCCTTTTGCTCACATCCTTGCAATCAGCAAGTCGTCTTTCTATAAAACCACTACCTACTATTCTCTTATAGTGCTGAAAATTGATTTCTTCCCCTACACATGGCAACCCAAACAGTAAAGACATATCATTTTCTGTTATCCGTTCAGTTCTTTCCCCGAAAACGAAAGCCTTTTTCCCTTTGTCAAAACATTTCAAAATAGAAACAATATCATTATCCGATTTCCTACATGCATCTTCAATAATGAAACCGTCCAAATAACATCTA
The DNA here is from genome assembly GCF_965620075.1 of Prunus avium. Taxonomy (NCBI): domain Eukaryota; kingdom Viridiplantae; phylum Streptophyta; class Magnoliopsida; order Rosales; family Rosaceae; genus Prunus; species Prunus avium. Next base: position 18,702,085 of record NC_142284.1, on the reverse strand, counting down.
AACAACCCCCAAAAAGGTGTTCTCCACACTAGCTCAATATGTGGCCCCCTCATGTTCTCTCTAATTCGTTCCATTACGCGATGAAACTTGAACAAGCCCGACCTATATTCGAGGGAGCGATACTCCTTCCTAGCCATAAAGAACTTGCAAATGACGATATGCAATTAAGAAAGCAAACAACATCTATTTACAACCATAAAACATGGATGGAATTTTGTTAAAATCGTTCTTGTGCAACTGATGACATTCACAGAATCGTTCTATGAATGAAAGTATGTCATATATCAATTATGAAGCAAACTCTCAATCTCAATTAGAAAATGAAAAGGAAAGAAAAGAAAACTCTCAATCTCAATCAGCAATATATCAACTATATTGCAAGAAGGAGGCTATAAAAGGAAAAGAAATACGTTTCCCTAACTCTGCTATGGCTCATTGAATTGGTACAAATTTGTACATATGAACCTCTCTTACAAGTAATCTTTGTACTCGTAATCGTTTGTGAATGAAATTGATGGAGATGCAGGCAATGCAATTGATACAGGTAATCTCTGTATTTGTAATCGTTCCCACCTAAACCCTAGGTAAATATACAACATACTTGAAACACATGCACTGCAATTGATGGAGAAGCAAGGTTAAAAACCTCCAAACAACGGCAAATTCCACCGGCTGCAATTGACAAAGACAAAAAGGTAAAAAAAACCCCAAAGCCAAATTCCTTCCATACTTATAACAGTCAACCCTAAATTGAAACCCAAAAACCTCGGCAATTAAGAAGCATGAAATCTACAGAAATTGGCTTGACAAGACCATGATTGATTGTGGAAGACGTGATTTTTGCGATTTGTTGTTCTTGCCGTTTGAGGATTTTTGCCATTACTTACCTGATTTATATCTTAGGGGAACATTTGAAACCACAACATAAATATAAAAAAATATAAAATATAAATGCCAGAAATTAAAAAAATGTAACTAATCCTACCTGGCACAAAAGTCAGATGACTTGGATTACTAACAATACTTGTGTGGATTGCACCCAAACTATATCATAAGGATTGGACTTATACCAAATCATTTATAATTATTATTGGGTATTTCCCTTTGGCTTTAAGATCTGTTTCGTACTGTCCTCGAGGTTTACCACAGTTCTTCCTTTATCGAAGCTAATATATAGGGATGTCTATATCCTTTATGCTTTCTGAAATCAAATCATCATGGTATATTTCATTAATGTTATCAATTTCAGAGGGAGATATTACCTAAATGACTTCATCAGTTTGTGATTGGTGTGATACTAAAGCTGAAGGCAGATCTGGAGCGGGCAAAATCTCAGAAAATATTTCACTTTCCTTCTCTTGATTTTGATAGCGTGGAGTCGACCAATCGTTTTGAAATAGAGGCTCTGCTCGTGAAGGAATAAAGGGAGGCGACCGGTCTCTTCTTGTGCTGCTAAAAAATATGTCGTTTCCCCATAACATAACATCATGTTTGTGCCTAGGAATCCTCGGCCTATGACGACCGAAGGAGAGACTTCTCGGCCAAGGCATCCACCTAAAAGAAGAAGGGGCCGAGCGCGTCGAGTGTTGGTTCTCTTGTAGGATAAGGTTGAGCCGTGAAGGTAATACCATCACAGCCACGGCCATGGTGAGCATAAACAAAGGGGGTGATAACTCCTCGTATACACGGCCAAAAGGGAAAAGTCAAGTGGCATCGCCATGTGGCGTCAGGGTCCCATGCTTCATTTAATGAAGTAACGCCCCTGACTACAGCAAAGGGCCCACGATCCACATAAGAGCATTTAATGTGCAAGGGATGAGGGAAAGTGATTGAAGTCAGGGTATGGCGAGTAAAATCAGGGTGATTAAGATTGAGTCATCAACCACCAGACCAGAGCATTGAATGCTCCTCCAAGGCCCAAGACACAGAGCCCACCATCAGGGCGGCGGCCGGGATTTATGGGGGTCACACCACCATACTTCACGTCCCCAAATGTCAGCTTGACTACCCACTATCTCTGATCAGCCTCATCATGCAGATTCTCAGCCTTAGTGTCTCCTCAAAACTTCTCCTATAAATACCGGGCTCCAACTACGTTTAAAGGGTTCAACACCAAACACAAGCCTCCCACGGAGCAAATTATATTTTCCTGTCATTTACTTCCTGTCATTTATCTTCCTGTAATGCACTTTCAATACCTTTACTTGCTTTCTTAGGGGTAGTGACAACTTGTAGGAAAATCCATTCATCAATATATCATACGACCCTTGGTTTTCTAGGCGCCGGAGCACCACCTGAAAACCCCCCACTAGCAACCACCATTAACGGCCTTGTAGCTCAGGCCGTGAACCCGACGGCCGAGATCAGTTCCTCTCTCGGCCACAATTGCTCTGATTAGAAGTTAAACTCAAACAAGCGCCCGATTCATTTACCCATCCACCCTCACCATCCTCGAATGCACGATAGACCGTGCTGGCATGCCCGCGCACAAACGCACCGCACCAAAGAAGGACGACCCGTGTTGAAGCAGATCCCCTAGGCCTGGGGTACCAGGCCGTGAGATTCGCGGTGGTCAACACATCCATGGAGGGTGATAACATTGGTGGCGTTGCTGATAAGAAGCATAGCCAATGAAAACACACTTTTTTGGTCGAGGATCCAATTTGCTTCGTTGTTGATCATGTAAATGTAGAAATACGACACAGCCGAAAATCCATGGTTCAAGGTTGGGGTTGGGAGGTATTTGGATATGGTGGTGAAGTGTTTGAAGTGGTGTTTGGAAATTCAAGATACTAGTGGAAATTCGATTGATAAGGTAAGCTGCAGAGAGGATGGCCTTTCCCCAAAATGACCGAGACATATTGGCATCAAAGAGAGGGGCACAAACTACTTCCAATTTTGTTCTTTCGTTCAGCCACCCCATTTTGTTGGGGAGTGTATGGACACGGGCGTTGATGTATGATGCCATGATTCTGTAAGAACTTGTTAAGATCTTGGTTGAGAAATTCTCCGCCATTGTCATAACAAAGAACCTGGATTCGGGCCTAAAATTGTGTTTCTACCATTTTATGGAACTGTTGAAACTTTAAACTGACTTCCCCTTAAGTTTTGAGAAGGGAAACCCAAGTCATGTGTGTGCAAATCATCAATAAACGTGACAAACCATCAAACTTCCTCGAGAGTGGCAATTTTAGTAGGTCCCCAAACATTAGAATGAACAAGAGAAAACGGAACCAAACTTTTATTTGAACTTAAGAGAAAAGGAATACGATGGCTCTTGGCCAGTTCACAAATGTCACTCTTAAAACTTGAAATATCTAAACTGGTGAATAAGGATGGAAATAACTTTTGTAAATATCCGAACGAAACATGTCCAAGATGCCTATGCCATAACCATACTTCATTAGTTTGTTTCTCAACACTAGCTCCCCTAATCTTGAAAGCTTAACTGACTTTGGCTTCACTATCAAGTGCCAAGTCCAGGTAGTAAAGTTTGCCCATCCTAGTACCACAACCAATCGTCTTGTTGTTGACAATGTCTTGAAAAACACAATGAGTTGGCCAAAAGGTTACAGTGCAGTCCAAAGCCATAGTAATTTGGGCAACATATAATAGATTATGGTGCAAGGATGGAAGAATCAACACATAATCCGAATTGAGGGAGTTAGAGAGAGAGAGAACTCTCCCCAATCATGGGGGAGGGGGTACCATTAGCATTAGACAACCATTGATTGAGGAGATGATGTATGAGAGGCAATTTGTGCAGGATCAAATGTCATATGGTTAGTTGCTCCTAAGTCGATGATCCATGTGTGTTTTCTTGGATGAAGAATAAAACATAACCTTTAGTGCAAGTTGTGGCTATAGAGGCTGATGCTAGAGTCGGTGCAGCTGAAATAATAGGAGTTAAAGGATCTGATTCGGAAGATGTCTTGAGTGATTTGCTCTTATTTCTGCAGGGAGCTTTGGAGTGGTCCCACCAATCAGGGTACCCAATCAGTTCATAACAACCAGCATGTGTATATTTGTCTCCTCCACAGTAGATGCACTTCTTCTTCAAACTAGATCCTGAGGCCTTATTCTAAGAAGAACCACCGGTAGAAGTCTAGGGCCCCCTTTGACATTCAGTTACCATGACAAAAGCTTCTTGAGCACCAGTCATGGTCATTCTCTGTTGAACTTCGCGGTGAACATAGGCAAAGGTTTGACCAAGGTCTAATTTAGGATTTTTGCGTAGGATTCCCCCCTGGACTTGATCAAACTCAAGGTCAAGACCGATAAGAAAAAGGTGAACATGAAGACGATCTAGTTCTATCAAGTGCTTAGTCACGTCGGTGACGCAATGCATGTGAATGGGACTTCGATGGTCAATTTTTTGTAAGATGCCTTGCAGCTGGCTATAGTATTTATGAATGGGTGCACCATTATATTTAATAGTGAACGCCTGTTTGTTGAGATCAAAAAGATAAGTTTCATCGCCACCATCATAGTAGGTCTTCTTGATGGCAGCCCAGATACTTAATTGAATGAAACAACTCATCAAGTCGGGGGACATGGAATCGATTAACCACCCCTTGACTCGAAAGTTTTCTGTACACCATTTGTTGTAGGTGGACGAGAGCTCAGGAGGCTTTGGAGTGTCACCGGTTAGGTAACCCAATTTTTCGCTTGCAGCAATGCGCATCTCCATGACTTGAGACCATAAGGCATAATTGGTCTCAGTCAGGGTGATGCCGGAAGGGAGCGGGGAGTTGTCACTTTGAATAGTAACAATTTGAGGAGTGGAGGTGGAAGATCCTCCGTTGATCGAAAGCAAGACATCGCTTATTGTAGCAGAACGATTTGACTGTAAGATAAAGGTATGTGTTTAGGGAGTTTTATAAGAGGATTTGACTTGAGAGTTTAGGATATGGATTTGAGGAATTTGATTTAGGGTTTGTGTTTGAATTTGAGGACAGGGATGGTCCTATGACTTGTACAACCTGGGCTATAGCCTAGGTGAGTTTTATTTATTTATTTCTTATAGTTAGTGTTAATGTTAATCCCATTTATAGCAGAAATATATTAATTTGAACTAATCGGATAATTGTAGTGTTACCTTTAGTTGCCGTGTGTCTATCTGACTCTATCTTTTTGATGATAAATTTTCATTTTTGAATTTTCTTATGAATTTTCTTATCTTTGGATTCATTTTTGTTCATCATGGTAGACCTTAGTTGGCATTGTTGGTGTGAAATAGGTCTTTTAAACAAATAAAATAAAAATGATATGTTCTTACATTATATATATGATCAATTCCATAAGCCTAAAATCTAACAGTTCAATAAGGTAAATCTAGCCCACCCCATTTTAAAATCCTGGGTTCGTCCCTGTTTGAGGATATGATTTGAGGGCTTAGAGACAACCTATGATCGATTGCTCTGATACCATGCTAAAATATGAATATAGTTTGAATACTTTAGGTTAATTGTCTTCTTCTCCATAAGGAGGTATAAGAGTTTACAAGGGTGCTTTACAAAGAAGTAGATACAGTAATTAATTACGAGAATATCTCCTAATTATACAAGGATGTGTCAACTATATGAAACAAGGAAGTAAATCACCTAATTAACTTAGGAAATAAATCTCCTTGATTTAGTAGATTAACTCACATCAAGACATCAAAACCATCAGAGTATCATACATCTGGTAGGAAAGAATTACAAAAGGGATTATAGATTATATCGTTTTGCAATCAATACTAGGCAAAAAAGATTATATTTTTTATGCTGTTATAGATTACCTGAGTCATGTTTGGAGCAAAAACCACAGCGATATATCTTGCATTCATTTTGTTGAGTTCTTCCTCAACAACATCAGCCATCATATTGATAGCCCAATTGAGTAATGCAGCCTTAGTTGGCTTTAATTGCTTCACAAGTTCAACATATTTCTTTTCTGTGTTGCATTGAAGAACTTGTTTGGGAGACCTTTGGGATAGCAGCCAAGTTCTGTTATGGCGTCAAGATCGAGGTGATGAAGTTTTACTGGGTTTGGGAGATGGGGGCATGGTGGTTGGCATGTGGGCTGGTGGGAGTGGTGGTGTGGCTGAGTCTTCTCTCTTCTCATTTTTCTTTCCTTTTTTATTCTCTCTTTCTTGTTTTTCTAGCCTTTGTTCTTTGACCGAAATGCCCTTTATTAAGTAACCCCAGTTACTCCAATTTGATAGAAATTGAGGATTGTCCTTGAATTGCTTCAAATTGAAATCACATGGACAAAATTGACCAAATTGAAACGACAGGGACCAAAATGGTAAAAGAGGCAAACCATAAGGACCAAAAGTGACTTTTTGCCAAATAATATTATATGACCTCAATTCCAAGATTGTAACATATAGATATAACAAACAATGTGTTAAACCTATCGTGGTTGGTAGAAACCCTAAACTCTCTTTGAAGGTGAAACTGTGAGCTTACACTGCAGCCGCCACCCCCCCCTTTGGGGTGGGTGGCTTCCCCATCTTCCATCTTTCTCTCCTTATCTCCCTTTCTCCTTTCCTAGTTTTCTTCCCCTCTCCTCTTCTCTGCCCAAATTTGTTTGGATTTTGGGTCATCTTGCCCAGATCTAAATGGATCTTGTCTTTTCTTTGTTTGTTTGTGTGTTTTCTATTGTAGGTCCTTGGTGACTTCTGTTATTCTTGGATGTGTCTTGCTGTCGCTGGGATGTGGTTGCGGTGTGGTGTTGTCGACCCAGCTTTTGTCTTTGGTTTTGTTGTGTTTTTTAAGCAAGTACTGCAATCCACTGTAGACGCCATGATTTTGTTGCAGCTTTTGGTCCACTCATATGGAATTTGCTCCAATTCAGTGTTTGGAGTTGGAAAAGTGATTGTTGCTGGTTTGTGTGGGATCGGGTTTTGCCTGTGCAAAATAAGAGGTTTAGCCATGTTGGCGCTACAAGTCTCTTTGGTTTGCTAGAGAGGAAATGGTGCAGTGTCCTTGTTTCTGTGTTTATTTTAGTCTAATAATTTCATAAACTCAATAGAAGTTTGTATTTAGCATTCGACTTTTCGATGCGGATTTGCCGTTACTGCCGTTGTGCGGTGGATATGTATTGTAGGTTTGAGTACATGTGCTTCTTGTCTGCCAAATTGGAGTTTTTAGGTTTTTCTGTCATGCGTAATTCTCTCCTGATCAAACAAATTTATTTTTGTGTTTGGTCACTGGAGATGTTGTACTCATACTTGGCATTGTGGCTACTCTGTACTTTTTTCTGTGTTATCAATAAAATTACTGTTGCTTTTAATTAGAAAACAAAAAGATATAACAAACAATATGTAATTCACAGAACAATACAAGAAAGGGAGAAAAATTTGGTCAAATTCTAGACTTCAAAATTCATAATCTTAACTAAAAGTTTGTAAATTCTAGACTTATTTCCCAAATCCCTCTTCTTCTTGTCATGAAGTCAATAAAATTAATAAAACAGAATATACAAAAAAAGAAAAGAGAATCAAATTCAAATAATAAAAAAATCGTCAATCACCATAAATGTTAAACAATTTGGACTTCAGTCTACATTGAATCATTGAGAAAGAACAAGTCAAGCCAAAAAGTGTCATTTGGGAGCTTATTTTCATAGTTTTGACATGTGTAATTGCGTTTTGTGTGACATATTTCTTAATTTTATTTAGCTAGGTTAAATGATTTTGATTATGAGTTTATGATATAAGTGGGCCTTTTTGAGTTTGGGTCTTCTTAATTTTTAATTTGAATAATGGGTCTACCATTTATATATATACACACAAAGAGTTTCCATCGAGATATCCCTCAAATACTTATTTGAGGGACACCTTTGTAGGGCCCACTCCGCATTGTATTCCACTAATCGAAATCTTCTATTTTTTAGATAATCATTCGAAGATCATCTTTACCAAAAAAATCACTTGAATCTGATATCATTTGACCACTCAATTGAGTTATTGAAATTTTAATATTTTCTTTAAGCACCGTGTTCATTGATTTTGTAGGACACAATTGGATGTCGAAACGGTTTCCAATTTGTCTAATTTTTTTGCAAGGATGATCTATGAATATAGAGTTAAAAAATATATGTTTGGATCGTTGAAAAAATTTTCGTAAGGGACCCTAAATAGTGTCCCTCAATAGAAGGGGACTATATATATGTATATATATAACTCTTTTTACTCTATAGAGTAGCATAATATGTATGTGTATACATGTTGTGAGATCCCTCAAATAATTATGTTTGAGGGACATCTTTAAGGGTCCATTCCTTTTATTTTTTCAACGATCCAAACCATCTATTTTTCAAGTCTTTATTCGTAAATCAACCTTACAAAAAATTAGATAGATTGAAAATCATTTCGACATCTAATTGTAGCCAACCAAAGTGACGAAAATAGTGCCTCAAAAAAGCACTAAAATTACAACCATTAATTGAGTGGTCAAATGATTTCATTTTCAAATGAATTTTTGCAGAGATGATCTTTGAAGGAGTATCTAAAAGATGGACTGTTCAGATTTTGAAATACAATATGGACCCAAAAATTCACTCATATTTAGGGTTTGGGTCCATGTGCAAATTTCGTCATGTAATGAAATTAGACATCATGGACAACATTGATGTACAAGAGTTTTTTTTTTTTTTTTTTTTTAAAAAAAATTAGAAAAATACTTCATTGATTAAAAACATCGCAGAATACAACCCAAAAATGGGAAAACAAAAACTGGAGGAGCAAAATAGTGGCTTCATTAAAACCTTGCCTTAAAAAACCCCCAAGGGAGGAAAATCCAGTCAAGGAAAAAGAGTACCACAGCTCCACCTACCCACAAAAACTAAAAACTCATTCCCTCCCAATCTTTTGCTTAGAAGGCCAATAACCATGACGATGCAACATCATCCCAAACAAAAATTGCCCGTGTCGCGAACCAAATTAAGCCAATTCATGAGCAACAACATTTCGTGTTTGATAGATGACATTCACAACACCTACTTGCTCTCTTAACCGACGGAGGTCGATGACAACATTCCCCACATTACTCCACCAGTCACCTTGACACAATAGCATAGACACCAATTCCACGGAGTCAGAAGCTAGGATGAGTTGGTGATAGCCTCGTGAGAGCAACTCCAACAAACCCACTCTGGCAGCCACTAGCTCAGTCTCAAATCCAAAAAGAAAGTCGCCATTATAATTTCGTAGGCATCCTCCCATTCTTCTTTGGCTTCCCTCCTTACTCACAGCCTCATCCACATTAAGGACTAACAACGGATAATGGGGTTTAATCCATCAAATATGTCGAGGTTCCATGGGTGGTTTCGCACGGGAATTACACTCCTTATATCTCCCTAGCATTTCAAAGGTCCCCTCCATAGCTTCTTCCAATTAACACACAGATTTCCCACATAACCAGTCATTTCGCAACTGCCAAGCTTTCCAGCACAAGCATGCAAATTGTTCTAAACCCAAAACAGAGAAATTCTTAGCTATCATATCGAACAAATATGCAAAAGAGCCTTCACTTGCCTCCACACTAGCTTCAAAAACTGAAAAACACCAGAATTGCTTGATCTTTTTACAACTCCATATTGCATGAAGTGAATGTTCTTCTTTTTTCCCACATCTTCTACATAAAGGGGATTGCAGCACATGTCGCTGGAACAAATTAAAAGCTGTTGGTAACACATTTGAGCAAGCCCACCGGATAAAGAACTTAATCTTGTTTGGCACCTGTAACTTCCAAACTTTATTCCAGAAAGCAATTTGAGGACCCGAATCAGACCCCCCCCCCCCCCCCCTTTTCATCCGCCCACTGTTTACAGTATATTTTCTATTTTTTGAATAAAACCAATACCTGTTGTCCTCTGCCTGTACAAGAGGACCCAAAGAAATTCTAAGTATCGTTGCCCGATCTTCGTCCCCAAAGAGGCTTTCAAGTTTTACCACATCCCATACCCCGAACCAGTTAAAAGCTTAGAAACAGTTGCATCTGGTCGCACTCCAGTGGTGAATAATGGCTTAAAAGTGGATGGTTTTGGAATCCATTGATCTTGTAATATCCTTACTTCGTTGCCATTACCGATTCGCCATACCCTGCCTTCCTCAATAACTTGTCTTCCCCACATAATAGATTTCCAAATTAAAGGAGGAGAGTTGCCAGTAACAACATTTATAAACTCACCGTGCGGAAAATACCTTCTCTTGCAAATTCTTCCCACCAAGAAGGACGGGTTCTCTAAAAGGCGCCAAACTTGCTTTGCCACCATTGCTTTGTTGAAGGCTTCAAAATTCTTAAAACCAAGGCCCCCAAGACATTTTGGTCGACATAATTTCCGCCAACTGTTGTATTAATAACTGACACAAATTAATGTGCAAACAACCAATTAAAAATACCCGCAAGTGCACGAATCTATTGAGGTATAGATTATGTAAGTACGGGGTCGATCCCACGAAGAACTGTCGGCTTCCTACAAGTTCTAATTTGAGTATGTAAAGAACACTTATTTAACACACCACACATGCACAAAACAAATTGGAAACTGAAAATGAGTAAAGAAAGGTAAAAGAAAAGAAACAAAACAAGACACCAAAGAAAAACACAAACAACACTTTCTATCACCCTTTTATCACCACTGTATCACCTGTGAACAGTGCTTGAACAGTGGCTGGCGACCGGTCATGAACAGTGACGACCGGTCGTTTTCTGGCAGATTGGCTTGAGAGTTTTCAATTTTCGTTCTCTTGTCTTTTTTTTTTTTTTTTTTTTTTAATTTTAATTTTTTTTTTTTTTTTTTTTTATTTTTTATTTTAAGAATGTCATACAATCAATGCTATGGAGCTGCTATTTGAGGTTTTCATATCAGAATTTTGCACTTCACAAAGCTTTTGCTCTTAGAATTCTGGAGGCTAAAGTACCATGCTCAAATTCTTGAAGGAAAATAGTGGAGACTACCCTAGTGAGCTATATCGAGCCTAATTGCTTTCTTGAGAGGGTTTAAAGTGTTCTATTTCTCATCCATACTTATTTTCTTCAATTCACTCTAATTGATCTTATCATTTCATTTTGATTGAATACTAAGGATGATTCTCTTTTGCAGATATCATATGCTTGCTCTCATTCATGAATGAACTCATTGAGGTGATGCTAGGCTATGTGTGTATAACCATTCTATATGCTTTCTTTTCACCCTACCCATATGTGTGTTCCATTAGCCCTCTTGAAGCCAAACACTTAAAGCCTTTTTCTTCTATCACCCTCATCATTTCCCTACCTTTGTATCTCAATCTGAGATACTTGACCTATTGTAGCCATACCCTAGGAACTTAGAAATATACCAAGGTTTGCCAACATAAAGTTTGAAGCAAGGAAGTTGCAGCCATGTACCTAAATAAGAATTTTGTGTGAATCTGTGCAATAAAGTAAAGAAGATGCAGATCAAATCAACAAAGATGAAAGTGTTTCAATATGATCTAAGTGTGAGAAATAAAGTCTATGCCAGGTGACACCATGAAGTTTGCTGCCATGCCAATCTAAATCAATGATGCCTTGCAGATTAATGAAGCATGCAACCTTGGTATGTTCTTAAGTTATTTGTTTTTCCTTCCAATTCTTCCATTTCCCCTAACCTTAGCCTTTCATTACAACCTTGTGAAAGACCTAGCTGATCTTTGAGGATGTATTCATGGGTGCTGGTATGTATATGTGTATCTATTTTCTTAGTATTTGATTCCTTTCATGAGATCTAACCAAATTTGTGCTTCTATTTCATACACTCACTTATGCTTTCTTGAGAGGATTAAACCTTAGGTTCTGAGTGATTGAGTGTTTTCTGTGAGAATTAGAGTCGAAGCATGTTCTCTATTCAAGGTTTGAGTGTGCTTGCTTTGAAACCGTGTGCCTTTGAGCTATAGCTTCCACTTGTACACACTGATTGATCACATATCTTGGCAACTCTATGGTGTTGGAGGTATGACTAAAGTTTTCTTTCATTTTCATTAGTTGATTTCAAAGTTTATTTTTCTAACCACTTTGTTTTGTAGACTCAGTAAAGCGTTTGTGGGTATCGTATCTGTTAAACCCTCAGGAGACACAACTCCTCCTACTAGGGATGCCTAGAGGTTTAAAGGCTTGTTGCATACGCTCAATGCAATCGAGTTACCTACGAAAGTGGTCTAGTTAACTTCTTGTTTTGTTTTTACTTTTGTTTTTCTTTTGTTTTGCTCGAGGACTAGCAAAATCTAGGTTTGGGGGTGTGTTAAGCTCATAATTTCATACATATACATGCCCAATTTACTTACTTCTTTTGCTTAGTTTCCTATAATTCTGAGTTATTTGCCTCTATTTGTGTGTTTTGTAGGCCAATAGAGCAAGAGAGCATAATTCATGCAATTCAAGCATGTTAAGGCCTAATTTGGATGAATGGAAGAAGAGCATAAAGACAAACTCATTTTTCCTACAGTCCAGTTTCGTGGGTCACATTGCAAGATCTGTTTCAGCAACCTACACAGCTCGGATGAGGCCGCATTCTTCATGAACGTTGTTCCAATGGGTGTGTACTATAACATATCCAAAATTCAGCCCCATTGGATAACTCTGGAGTCCGTAACCTAGCAAACACTGAACCATGCTCAGGATGGATTTTTGTCAGCGAGCAAAACGAGTTAGCAATTTGTTTCGGCCTTAACTTCCTCCTCCGAGCTTGGATTGGGCCAATACTTGTGTGGTTGGATCATACACATTCTGAACTTCACAATAGACATCTTAAAGTCTTCATTTGATTCAGCCTAGCCCAATTCGTAAGCCCAAGAATTTGCTGGTCATGCTGACATGAGGATGAGCTGGTTGGAAGCTTGGTCATGGTGAGCTAGGCATGAGCTATTGTAGCTGGTTGGAAGCTTGGTCATGGTGACATGAAGATGAGCTAGGGCTGCTGGTGGGATTTATTGGTGAAGTGCATCAACCAATTCATATTTTATAATACAAGTGTTGTATGCATTAGTGAAGTGCATCAACCAATTCATCTTTTATAATGCAAGTGTTGTATGCATTAGCCATATTGAATTCAGATTTATCACTCCCCTCTCCCTATAAATACCACATCCATTCCACATTCAAGAGACAACAAATCCTGAGATTCACAACCCCCACAATTCACTCCAACCATCCTCAAACACTCTCAAAATCCCAAACACTCCAACAATCACCAAAACAACTCCAGCAAACCTCTCTTCCATTTCCCTACGAATTTCATCTTCCTTAGCCATCACCACTCACTCAAACTCATCCCAAATCACCTCCATATCCTTCATACATCTTTCTAGAAGTGGGGAAGCTCTTGGAGAAGCATTAGAAGTGGAGAAGCACTTGGAGAAGTCTTGGACACCACAAGAACTTCAGAAAAAGGGTTTTTCTACTCTTATTGCATTCATTATGTTTTCTCATTATGTTAACTCAAAAACATAACCAAATCATAAGCTAGAAGGGTACAAAATAATATACAATTATGAACCGATCAATAATCAAATGCGCACACACACAAATTACACTTGAGATAGATTATAACAAAAAAATTAATCAAAGAAAAAGTAGAGAAAACTAAGACGAAAAAGGAAGACTATATATATGCAGAATTGCAAAATCTTTACATGATCTCCATCCCAAAGTAAAAACACTAGGACCATTTAGAAACCTCATTTACTAAAGCAAAAACCCTTGAGCACCATCATTCATGCTTTACATGAAGAAAATTAGCATAAAAAGACAAGGAGCCTATGACCCCACTTTGAGCAATGTGGAAAGAACATTGAGTTTCTAATGTAAGTGCCTTTCATTGCTACAAAAACTAGACTACCAGACAAAATTAACTCAACTCTCAAAAAACTAAAAACAGAGCTACTACTAACCTCTGCAAAAGAGTGATCCTAAAACCATCACCAAAGAGACTCAAAGACAGAAAAAAAATATCAACTTCAGCTGACTAAGTAACTGAATTGTGTGAAGAAGTTGCATAGCCAACTGCCCTATACTGATTTGTACTTTCTTCAAACTCCATAGCTGGAAGCTCATTTTCACTTCAACATTTCTAGTTTCAGAAATTTTTTCTGCACTAGACCTCAAAAACAACATCTAATTAAGCAAAACGATTAATGAGCCTTAGGTACAAATTTCCAACAAAATGATTCACCAATTAACTAGTGAGCCAACTATGGATTATTGACGCCATTCACACAGATGGAATTTTGTTAAAACGACATTTGACCAATTACCTATACGACAGGGTTTAGTTGAGGCAAACCCAGTTATGATCTTTGTCTATTAGCTAAAACCCCAATTCCTACGAATTAGTTATGATCTCTGTCCATTAGCCAAAACCCCAATTACCTATACGACAGGAACTAAGATGTCTGAGATTTTGGAAAACCCAGTTATGATCTCTGATCTAACTTGAAGATATAGAAAAACAAGAACCAAGATGTCTAGGAATTTTGAAACCTCGTGGATGCGTCTCAGTTTTCTACAAAATAGTGATGCTCGCTGAGAATTGAAAATTGACCTGGAATATAGGAACTTCAACTGATGACACCACTGAGGATAATCCAGATGCTCGCTGATTCTGACCATAGAGTTTTTCCATATGTAATAGTGAATCATAAGTAGGAAGCCACAAATCTTCTCATTAAAGCACCAAAAAATCAGTGGAATTTTGCAACGAAAGAGCATGACTATTTGGGATCAACAGTGATTTTGGCGATCTATTGTTCTCCCTCCTTCAGTTTTTGTGTTTACATAATGGCAAGAGTTGTAAATACATAAAAATTGGTGGACATAGTATTTGCTTAGGTGGCTACACGACTGGGCTTGAGGACTGGAATTAATAGGTAACAACTAGTGTCCTGCAATCAAACTATATTTATGAAATTGGACTCATATCTAAGAGCCCCTAATAATTATATATCTCTAAGCAGATTATCAGAGTCACATGTACACTTTGTGAATCAGTTGGCCGATATATCTGTCTCAAATAGTGTGAATGAAGCACTAGAATACTCAAAATGGAAAGAAGCCATGAATGAAGAAATGCGAGTCCTCCAGAAGAATGTCACATGGGAGCTCGTGCCTTTACCTCATGGAAAGAAGACGGTGGGATGCATGTGGATCTATACTTAACTCAAAGCAGATCGATCCATTGAAAGATATAAAGCTAGATTGGTGGTGAAGGGGGGGTATACACAATGGTATGGGTGGATTACCAGGAGACTTTTGCCCCAATAGCCAAGCTCAACACTATCAGAGTCCTACTATCCCTAGCAACAAATCTAGATTGGCCACTACAACGGTTCAATGTTAAAAATGTCTTCTTACATGGAGACTTAGAAAAAGAGGTATACATAGATTTACCACCAGGATGTAATTTAGCTCCTGATAAGAAGAATCAAGTTTGCAAACTTAAAAAGTCATTATATGGGCTAAACAATCTCCTAGGGCATGGTTTGGAAGATTTACTAAGTCCATGAAGAGTTTTGGATACACTCAAAGTAATTCAGACCACACCCTCTTCTTGAAGCGTGATGGAGGATAAATCACTACATTAATTGTTTATGTGGATGACATGATCTTAACTGAGAACAATGCAGGAGAGCAACAAAAGCTACAAAAGTATTTGTCTCAAGAATTTGAGATGAAGGATTTAGGAGCTCTGAAACACCTCCTCGGAATTGAAGTAGCAAGGTCAAAAACTAGTATTTTTTTTGTCTCAATGGAAGCATGTGATGGATCTACTCACTGAAACAAGAATGCTTGGATGTAAGCCTGCTGAAACACCCATTGAGATGAATCATAAGTTATGTGAAGACATAGACTGTTTGCCAACCAATAAGGAACAATACCAGTTCCTTCTTGAAAGGTTGATATATTTGGCACACACAAGACCAGATATTGCATGTGATATGAGTGTGATTAGTTAGTTTATGCATTCACAGAGTGTTTCTCATAGGAATGTAGTTGATTGGATTGTAAGATACTGAAAGTCAGCCCCTGGAAAAGGGTTAATTTCTCAAAGCATGGAAATCTTGAAGTTGTTGGATATACAGATGCTGATTGGGCTGGTTCCATTACAGGTAGACGCTCTACATTAGGTTATTTTACATTCGTTGGAGGTAACCTAGTCATTTGGCGGAGTAAAAAACAAAATGTGGTTGCTCGGTCTAGTGTAGAAGCAGTGTATCAAGGTATGGCTCAAGGAGTTTGTGAATTATTGTGGATCAGAGGACTCTTGACCGAATTGGATTTTAAACCAGATAAGCCAATGAAGTTACATTGTGATAACAAGTCAGCGATCGATATTGCCCATAATCCAGTTCAACATGATCGAACTAAACATGTCGAGGTGGATAGACATTTCATCAAAGAAAAAATTGAGAACAAGACCATTTGTCTACCTTTTGTAAAATCAAAAGATCTGTTAGCGGATGTCTTAATAAAAGCTGTATGTGGATGAGTGTTTTATGACTCACTTACCAAGTTGGGAATTGGTTATGTGTATGCACCAACTTGAGGAGGAATGTTGACGTGAGTTAACCTACTAAATCAAGGAGATTTATTTCCTAAGTTAATTAGGTGATTTATTTCCTTGTTTCATATAGTTGACACATCTTAATTACTGTATCTATTTTCTTATAAAGCACCCTTGTAAACTCCTATATATACCTCCTTATGGAGAAGAATACAATTAACCTAAAGTATTCAAACCATATTCATATGTTAGCATGATGCAAGCGGTTAAAGTAATGAATTTTCTTAAGACCGTATATTAGAAGGAAAGATTACTGAAAGAGGAGAGATTGGAATCCAAAAAAGAAAGAAAAAAGAGAATGGAGAGAAATGGCGGTGGTGGAGTTGTATTGGGTTGTGATACCCTCCACCTCTAGGCCCACAACGGCCGCCACTGCAAGTACTTCGCCGCCCTCTTATCCGATCGATGGCAACGCCACCCCCAAAACTATTATGGTTTTGGTCCATGTGGCTTCAAGACCCACAGCCACCAAAACTGGTCACAACCTCTTCGATCGACTTGAAAGGCGGGGAAGTATCAATCTCCTACCTCAAGCTCCCCCTCCTTATCCCAACGAACTAAGGGACATGGAAGCTCACCCTCCTTTTCTCTATCTTTAAATTTTATTCTTAAAATGAATGAATTTTTTAATAATTTGTTGACCGAATTATCCCTCAACATTCTTGAATTGCTTCAAATTGAAACCGCAAGGACAAAATTGATACGACAAGGACCAAAGTGGTAAACGTGGCAAACTACAGGGACCAAAAATGACTTTTGCCATATTATTTCAAAGTGTTTATAGAAAAAAAAAAATCATATGAATAATACACTTCTTGTAAAAGCATTGTTGTAACCTCAAATATTTTCTCCACAAGAAGGAAAATACATATCATAATATTATAGTATTTGCTTGATCCTACTTATACTCTAACACCCTAAATCTTACATAACATGTGTTGCCTCCACCACCGTGGGAGACGAGAACATGACTTCTATCCCTGTCGTGGGAGACGAGAATAGGTTGGGTGTAAAGCTTCATGGGGATGTGATTCAATGTGGTTGTGCATTTTGGGGTTGGGGCAAACTTGGGTGGCGATGATGGAGGTTGGGTTATAGGGAGGTGGTGACTGGCTAGGGTTGGGGCAAACGGGTTGAGAGGAGAAGGGATGAGAGAGAGTATTTTAATTTAAATTTTTTTTTATATACGAATTTTTTTAAATAATTTATGGACCGAAAATGTTCCTCAATAAGTAACGGCAGCTAGAAGAATTTAACATAAATTGGGCAATGTCCTCGAATTGCTTCTTTTTTTTTTTGGTCGAAATCATATCTCATTTCATTAAAACGCCAAATAGGCAAGTGTACAAAGCACAAACCAATGGCACAATAGAACCATAACACAACCGGGAAAGAACATCTAAACTCAAACTTACAATAACATAAAAACACTCAAAATAAAACAACACACATAATCCAGTGGCCCACCCCAAATACAATCATAGCCCAAAAATAAGCATTCAACCCAGTTCATACCCAAAATTAGAATTTTGGCAAACCCTAGCCTAAGCACACAAAAGCCGCCGCCGTTGACAAGAGAACAGGGAGCGCACCACCTCGGCAGAAAGTGAAAGGAGATTTCACCACCACACAAAACAGCATAGCTGCACACAAAAGACCCACAAATCTGCCACCAAGACCAGAAGTTCCTCAAACCACAAAACCATATCAACTCAATGACAACCACCCATGAATCACCAACTCCACCAAGCTTGAACCCGCCTATGCCCCACAGAGAATGTAGCAACCAATCAAAGCAATACCAAGGGAAGTGAAAACCCAAAGCCCAAAGAAATAAGAGAGTGGAAGGTGGTGGTGCAAGCACCAGAGCAAGAGCTCTATACACCTTCCGATGGGTACGCAAGAGATTGCGTTTTGGATTAGCTTCTACAAACCGCAGGAGAGGCTATATCAAAGAAGGAGGAAAGGAATCCAAGGGGTAGATGGAAGATGCTTGGACAAAATTGGATTTAGTGAGAGGTTGATGGAGAATTGGGGACTCATAATTAAAATAAGACATAAAGTCTCATATCCACCCACAAGAGTTGAAAGAGATCACCAAAGAAAGCAAAGAGGGAAGAAATGGTGAGAATGGTGGAGGGTGTTGTGAATGGTAGAGGGAAGAGAGAGGAGAGAGGAGGAGAAAGAGGGTTGAGATGATAGTAGAGAGGAGAGGCAGTGACCTCCTCCTCTCCCTTGTTGAGAAAGGGGCGGCTGGGTTTCCTAGGGTTAGGAGAGAGAGAGAGAGAGAGAGAGAGAGAGAGAAAATTTGAGAGAAATAGTTGGTTTTGATGTTCTCGAATTGCTTGGAATTGATAAATCACATGGATGAAAGTGACTAAATTGAAATCACATGGACCTCAATGGTAACCAAAAAAAAACCACAATTGTGACTAAATTTCATTTATTTATTTATTCAACAAAATTATTACGCAAGTCGCATATTTAAAATAAAATGGACTTTTGACTGAGAAGCATAAAACACCTCCTACATCGAGACATTTGAAATTACCAGAAAAGGAAAAGTGAAACGTTCTCTCACCCTAATAAATAAGCCAAGGGATTTTTATTTTTATTTTTTTCCCACCAAGGGATATCTGTTGGAGTGTTCATTTTTTTCTTGGCAGACCCAAAAAGGAAAAAAAAAACTTCATATTTGTCTTCTTGTCATTGTGCCACTTGGTTATTTTCTATGGGCCCCTATCAATGTGTAACTAAAAAGTGAATTTCATATACCCATTGATTTTATATATATATTACATGTGTATAGGAGGATCAAGCCTCACCCACATCTAGCCAATCAAAGTTCTCACTTCTATTGCTCCTCATCACCTCTCCAATTCCCTCTTCACTCATTTCTTATCTGTCATATATCAATCTCAAAACTCACCAACACAACACATCTCTCCATATCTCTAAGCCCATCTCCTCCCTTCCCCTTTGGCCCTCCTAACTTCTCCTACTTCTCCTCCTTCTCCTCCTTCACCACCACCACACACGCAACTCTCTCTCTCTCTCTCTCTCTCTCTCTCTCTCTCTCTCTCTCTATGGCAACCAAGCCTTTCCAATCCATATACCACAATCACCACTCACTCCTCAACCACCACCACCACAACCACCACATAGAGATTGCTCCTTCCACCCTCTCCTCCACTCTCTTCCTCAAACCCACCACCACAAACACCCCAAACACCATAAGCACTTCTTCTCTCTCCTCCACCAAAACCTTCTCAATCTCACCCACCACTTCACTCTCCACACCCTCCTCCACCCAAGCCATCTCCTTTGACCTCCTACAGCAGCACCTCTCCACCCAAAACTTCCGTGAAGCGGACGAAGAAACGCGCCGCCTCCTCATCGTCCTGGCCGGAGAACAGGCCCAGAAGCGAGGCTACGTCTTCTTCTCCGAGGCTCAGTTCATCTCAGAAGCCGACCTCAAGGCCATTGACGACCTCTGGAGGCAGCACAGCAACAACAAATTTGGGTACAGCGTCCAGAGAAAAATATATGGCAAGGTGAACAATGACTTCACCAAATTCTTCATTAAGGTTGGGTGGATGAAGAAGCTGGACACAGAAGTTGAGCAATACAACTACAGAGCCTTCCCCAATGAGTTCATCTGGGAGCTCAACGAGGACACACCAGAAGGCCATCTGCCATTGACGAATGCTTTGAGAGGAACCCAGCTGCTCAAAAGCATTTTAGAGCATCCAGCTTTCAAGCCCACAGAGGAAGAGCTGCTTCAGGCCAAGGCTGCAGGTGAAGACATGGGCAATGGAGTTACAGGGTTGAAAGGGTTCATGGATGGCTCCAAAAGCAAAAGAGTGCTCAAATCAGACTATAGCTTTTGAATTTGAAATATGATCAATTTGAATGTTCTGGAACTTACCCAGTACCAATATTTGCACAGGAAATTAAAATGACATTTGGGGTTTTTGTAACAATTAATTAATTAATTAATGTGCTTGGTTGATGATTGCTTCTACTTCTTAAAAAAAATTCTTAACATTTTTTGTGAGAAATGGGATAGTACTATTTTGCTATTTTCAGGCTAGTCATAGATTGTGACCTGGAAAATCAAACACGTATAAATCAAACATAAATAACATATATAAATTGACTGGGAATAGCGTGGTTTTACACAAGTGTTTCTCCTATAAGAGGCATGATTTAAGTGAAAATATTATTGTTTATATAAAATATGAATGAGCAGCAGATGCAGAGCAGAAGACTATGTGAAATGTGCCCAATGGAAAGCAGGCTGCAAATGTGTAGAACTTTACAGAGCGTTTCATTTTGGCGTTTCGAAACGATGGAGAAGACACATCAAAATCAGACCCTGCCCTACTCTGTCTTGCTGGTTGTCGTTTTGTGATATTTTTATATTGGCCTTGTAAATGGGAAAATGCTGCTTTTGCTTTTCAGTATATATGCCATTGCGCCAGGGCATACATATAACCTCGAGCTATAAGGATTTACTCATGGCATTCAACTGTCATTAATATAGATTTATATAGGAAATTATAAATCGCGCATCAATAAGGATTGCTGACAACAAGACTCGAATATTATAAGAAAGGAGACCTTATCAATTGAAACTAACCCTGATTGGTGTGTGGCATAGAAATTAATTACAAAGAAGGAGCATTACAATTTACGGAAGACTTGAACATTATAAGGAAGGAGAAGTATATATTATCGACCGACCGTCCACCAAATTGGGTGGGTCTGAATTAATTTACAAAAGCACAGACATATGGCATTGGTATCACACTGTCTACACATAGATTTTGCTTTATTTGTATCGACCCGTGCTCACAAAGCATGCCATTAGATTTTTCTTTATTTATAATTGCTTTTTATTTTATCTTTATATGTACAAACTTTTGTTGGAAATGAACTTTTATTTCTTTTTTATTTCTTTAAATATTTTTATACTAATGTAGACTATTATTTGTCAGAAGTAGTGTTATTTTGAAATTCTTTCTTTCTCTTTCAGTACAAGAATAATCTAAAGAGGGGACTTTCTTACACAAACTAATTAGGGTGTTATGAGGGGTTTGAACATGAGACCACTAGTCTACAAGTTAAGGCTATTTTCTATTGGACCAGACCCCGTTGACTTTGAAATATATATATTTTCTTTAAATGACAACAACTCGGGGTTATTTGAAAATTTAATCGTAAAGGCCTTTTGTTTGGAACTCCCATGCCACATTGACAATGTGTGTGTGTATGAAAATTCCCCTCTCCTTCCTAAATATGGCAAATAAAACAAAATAAAAAACAAAGGCCTTTTGTTTTATATACAAAAAATTATATATCAAAATTACCCTTAAACAATGACAAATCAATATTCAGATGCCTTAAAAAAAAAAATCAAAATTAAGATCTCCTACACAATAAAATTAAGGATAATTACACAAACGACTCATGAGATTTAACGGATTTTAACAAATCTCTCTCCGCTTTTAAAACCCACCAAAAAAAAACCCCACACATACACCCCCTGACATAACCCCTTTAGAAGAAAATTTAGCTCATAGAATATAACATAATGTAGAGAAAAATCTAATGGCATGCGTTGTGAGCACGGCTCGATATAAATAAAGCAAAATCTGTGACACCAATGCCATGTCTGTCCTTTTGTAAATTAATTTGAAATATTATATGCATGTAGTTCCAATTATACTCCAAAGGGGTACACACACTTGGGCTTATTATTCCTACATGTTTAAGTATTTTTTTAACTTCGGAATGAACAGCCTAATTGGAACTACAACCAAACAATATCTAAGACTTTAAGGGTA
The DNA here is from genome assembly GCF_965620075.1 of Prunus avium. NCBI lineage: Eukaryota > Viridiplantae > Streptophyta > Magnoliopsida > Rosales > Rosaceae > Prunus > Prunus avium. The sequence continues at coordinate 18,679,664 of NC_142284.1, read as the reverse complement.
CTTTGGTACTTTCATACATTTTGTTACTTTTCATGACGTTCATTTTCTACCTTGGTGAACTTAATAACTAAATGTTACGCTTTCAGTCAACTAAATTTAGCAAAAAAATTGTTAACCAATTCAGATTAAAAATGTCTAAACCATTAGAAACTACAATCAAACGTAAATTACAAGACCAATAATACAATTTAGCCACATTTTTGGATCAAATATCCCTCCAAATATCATCAAATCCGAAGAGTCTAGTACCTTGATGTGTTTACCCTTTGACAGACTAATACTATACATTTTCACCCGAAAAAAATATATATTGTACACTGCATGCTAGACAAATATGATCCGTGACACCAAGGAGGCATAGAACACAATGGCGCATGCCCCTCATTCTCTGAGGCCATTACAGCAGAGCCACCACTTGCTTGCGCTCAAATCAAATACCTTATAATCCCCACAATTCATGCCTGTGATGGGAAATCCTGCATGTAAAGGAGATAATAAGGCTAAATTCATAATTTGCTTGTTCTTCATTTTCTTTTGAAACAAAAGGAAATATTTCTTTTGAAGTCACGAAATTTAGTTGGGAGCAAATTTAAAATCAAAGATTAGGAACAGTGAAAGGGATAGAAGAAGTGGTACAACTTGCCCCACCACCCCAAAATAATAAAGAAAAAGAAATAGATATGAGATGGAGAGACAAATATGATTATAATAAATAAAAAAATGATTGATAATGTTCTGTAATGTAAAACAATTGCATATTACATTCTGCAGTTGGGTGCCATTTATCAAAAGCTAATGCAAAAGTAAACTAACTGGTAAAAGCAGCTAACAAAAGGTTCTTTTGCTCATTGCATCATGAAAGATTGTGATATCTGAACTGTTCGAACTTCGAATAATTCTATGTATTGTTACAAAAAATTTCATTTTAAAAAAAAAAAAAAAAAAAAAAAGCTTCACGGTATTACATTAGTTCTGACAATCACATGGGCTTTATAGGTGCTTCAAACCCTTCTGAACTCTCTCAATATATATTTGTTACTAAATTATTTATTACAAGTCATGCAAGGTCTTTTTCTAATCCCTTCAACAGACTTAATTTTCAAAAATCGAAAGAAATTGAACTTACCAGATACTGCACTATGCACAAGGGCAGAGTCTCCTGGTATGCTGATGTGAACCATAACAAGAAAGCATTGATTGTGTTTGAGTAAACAAGCATGCTCCAGGATTCTGAAAGTAATAAGCGATATTAACGCTCCATTGAGTGTCATATACTTCAAGCAAAAGAAAAAATGTCACAACTTTTTTTTACTTTTTTCTGGCTTCCTAGAGAAAAAACATGCTAAACACAAATTCTTCCAATAAGATGTTTCTGGTTCCAATTGTTTCCTTTTTAGCAAAAACAATCAGAACAATGATTGCATCTGAGCTATATGATGTTTAGATCATGGTTTTAAAATTGCTACACTAAATCTTCATAATATTTTGCAAAATTGGCAAGTGTG